>NC_035440.2:151616602-151899102 GCF_002127325.2 Helianthus annuus
TTGAACGCACTCATTGAACTCCCGCATTCCAACCGTTTGTTTCGATGTACCATATAACGCGTCATCAAAATTCAGCACCGAGTTAAAATCCCCCATGACTACCCACGGCTTGTCATGACACAACGCCTTATGTTTACAGATATCCTCCCACAATAGTCTACGATCTTGGTATTTATTTTCAGCATAAACAAATGAACAAAAAACAACTTTTTTAGTCGCTTTAAACATCACCTGAGTGTGCATAATCTGATCGGTTTGGGCAATAACCATAACATCTATATTAGCAGCATTCCAACCCAAAATAATCCTCGTACCACGACTACACGCGCTACCGTTTGAAGTCCAATTCCAGTTCCGAAAAACAAACTTACAAATTTTAGCCAACTTACTAACCTCCACATGTGATTCAAGGATAGCACACAAATCTAACTTATTTTCAGCCACAATTTCACGAACCTCACTTTGTTTCAGGGGACGGTTCAACCCCCTTATATTCCAAGACATGAAACTACCCATTTAAACCATGCATACCGGGAGTGCTTGCCCCCTCAGAACTGTTTTGGTGTGCCTCATTTGCCATGAACTCAGCCATTTCCGTTGGTGTCACCTCCTGCATCTCACTATCTCCTCTTGAAATATGCTTCGATTTATCAAACGGCTCATCTTTGTTCTCGCTTACGTGTTCTTCATTTTTATTATCCTCATCAGCTAGAACATCAAACGCATTGGCTGTTTTAATAGGGTTCCGACCCAAATGATTATCCTTCTTCGTTCCCGATGTGCTTGCACCCGACTTATTAAGCTTTGGCCTGTATATGAATTTCTGCTTCTGTTTCTTATTTCCCACTCCAAACTTAGCCACCTTCCTCTTATCCGAAATAAACCCTTCCTCATCCACACTAACGTGTTTCGGAGTAACTTTTACCTGCTTGGGACAATTTTGATCATTATGACCAAAAATACAGCATGTAGAACAACGATGCGGCTTCCATTCATACTCTAGAGTTACCTTCTCCATGATAAAACCATCATTATCAAGGTTCGGAATAGCCACCACAATATGATCCCGAAGAGCTTCATCCGCATTGACTTCGATCAAAGCTCTAGCAAAACTGCTTCTACCCCAGCTTTCCACACACATGTCAGCGGTATAGCTATCCAATCTCTTCGGACTACCAATCTTTGATGCCAATAAGCTCAACCCATCATCTGTGTATATGGATATGGGAACATTGTGAAGTTTAACCCAGATAGGCACCGATTTTATTCCCTCCTTTTTCAAGCTTATCGAAGGAGACCATATGTTAAGAAACAAAGGCATCTTTCGTATTATCCACGGCCCACCCTCTAGGACTTTATGCATTCCTTCCTTAGAATCAAACTTGAAGAAGAAAAATCCCTCCGCATTCATCATGATCTTAGCAAATCCAAATTTGGACCAAACATTCTTGGCATAATACTCGACAACCGGAAATGGCAGTCTATTGCCCAAAAAATAGCCAAATAAAACATTATCAAACCTTTCCTGCACCGTTTTAATTACTTCCCTCGGTATGACAACATCAGCTTCTTGATGAGTTTCCATGGCATGCATTTTCCTGAAGTTAACTTCACGCATAGGCTTAGCACTCGTCTTAACCTTTTGAGCATAAGAAACCTGATTATCATTCCCCACGTGAACCGGAACAGTGATCTTTTCCAATTCATCAATGACATTAATTGGTTGTTGACTACCCCTCCTCGGTATTATCGGGTTACCATCTATGTTGATAGGTTTAGCAAACATAGACGATTTGTTACGTAAGTCTGGAACCTCCACAGGCTTCGAAGTAATGAAAACATCATTAAACATCCTATCCGAGAACGACCGAAACCCTAAATCATCAAATCCCTTATCGCCTCCAGAGTTGACCGACGAAACACCCCCAAAAGAACTCGGCTTTCCCCGATCATCCTTTGGAAAAGTTGCATACATGTTACGATCATCCTGAGTAGACTTATGACTTGAATCCATAACAGAAAAAGCAACAAACCATGCAAGCCAAACACACGTAAAAGAAGAACCAAAAACAATTTTGGGTTGTTTATGAATGAAATTTGATTATGGCTGATGAATATATGATGAACAGCTTGAATGTTGCTAAAAAGTTTTGAATCTGCTGATTTTGATCTAAAATGTGCACAAAACCGACCAAGAAACATGTTTAGTGGCATAGTACAACATTTACATGAAATAGCAATTCCATTGGGTCGTACACTGCAGGTTCTAGAAGGGATTGCCATGCACGTTATCACGGTTGCGAGTCGCAACCTTTGGTTGCTACTCGAAACAACACATGACCAGTCGAAACCTCCCAGTTGCGAGTCGCAATCAGCACGCATCAAACCTGGTTGCGAGTCGCAACCACACCTGCTAAGTCGCAATCTCCGGTTACGAGTCGTAACCAAAACGTGACGGACCGAGACCGCAGTTACGAGTCGCAACCTCGGTTGCGAGTCGCAACCACCTTAGTTTCGACTGGGCTGTTTTATGTTATTGGGCCTTGACTTTTTTGTCTTGTTGTTTTGGGCTTCAACTGTTGGGCCTCCTATTGACTGGACTTCATTTTGATCTGCTACTGTATGAATACATGTTAGTTAACTGTTTGTATACGTGTATGCTATACGTGTTTACTTGTACCCGACTTGACCCATACTTGGTAACCATGCTAGGACGTGGTGACCAACATACTTAACCAAGTAACGTATCATACCGAGCAACCCAAGGTGAGTTCACAACTTAAAAGCATGCGTCCCGGTGGTTTGGGACACGAGACTAAAACAACCCTATCCCCTTGTAAAGGGGATACCGTCTACATTCCTTCCCTAGTTATTGGGAACAAACTTACTTTATCTTCCCTTGTATTGGGAAACCTTTTAGTTAATTACTGTTTATACGGAATGCAATCAACGGCACTAAACGCAACTCTATCACTCAAGTCCCTACTACATAATACCGATTAGTCGCCGGTGCCAGGCGAACGGGTTATTGGTTGATAGCGCTATTTAGGTCTTACCAGCCTCACACCGTGCCATGGTATGGGATCGGTCGTGAACTAATGTACTCAGGCATCCGTCAATGATGATAGAACATTGACATCGGGGCATCCTGCGGAAACGCAAACGGTTACCTAGTGTTCGGTATTGGAAAAACAGTTTAGTCGCTAACTTTTGGGGTAGCTCCCCATGGCATGTATAAACGGATAAATTAACTGGTGAAACAAGTTTTTGGTAATTAAAACTGGACAACTAGTGAACTCACTCAGCATTATTGTTGACCCCTTACTGCATGCTTTGCAGGTGGCCAGTGACTGGAGCAGCTGCTTGGGATGTGTAGTGGTCGTCTGCCCGTGTGTTGGGCATTTATCATGTTTACCTTATGAACAATGTTTAAAACTGTTAATTATGCTTCCGCTACATATTACTCTGAACTTAAGACTTTGGACTCTAAACTTAATACTTGCTAATCGTATGGTTAATAAGTATTGCTTTTGTTATCTATTTAGTTATTCAGTATAATTGGTGGCTGGATCCTGGTCAGTCACGCCCTCGAAGCGGGTGTTATCCGCGGGTGGAATTTGGGGGTGTGACAGATTGGTATCAGAGCCATTGGTTATAGTGAACTTGGTTTTAAAAAGGGGAAAAATCTTTTTGAGAAAAACCAGACTATAACCCGTGACTCGTGACGACACTACACTCCAAGTACAAGGCTCGACTTATCTGACCTCATAGCTCGGATCCATATTTACTTGCTTGGTTGTCTTATGCTTTCCGTTTTGCTATACGTACTAGTTTGCCTGATTAGATAGATACATCTTCTCTCTTCTATCTTATTCTCGCTATCACGCACTCATACTATGTTTTCTGGTTATGAAGACAATGAGTGGACGCGGACGAGGAAACGTCAACATGACTCAGGCTCAGTTCACTAACCTGCTCAACACTGTGGCTGCAGCTTTCGCAGCTCACCCTATAGGTAAACTCGTTGTTTTAGGACGTTTAGATCCTACCGCCACATCGTCTTTTCGCCTCTAAACCTATTTCGCTTCACTCCTCACAACAGGTCAGCCTGCACCTGTGCAACCACGTGTTTGTACCTTCAAGACCTTCATGGACTGCAAGCCTCTTCCGTTCAGTGGCACTGAGGGTGCCATAGGACTCCTGCACTGGATCGAGAAGGTCGAAGCTGTCTTCGCTGTCTGCGAATGTCCCCCTGCTAATTGGGTGAAGTTTGCTACTGGTACTCTTGAGGGAAGCGCACTTTCATGGTGGAAGGCGCAAATTCAGATGCTTGGTTTGGAGACTGCAAACGCTACTGCGTGGGAAGATTTCAAGGATATAATCAAGGAAGAGTACTGTCACAGGGATGACATCCACAAGCTGGAAAATGAGTACTATGAACTCAAGATGGTTGGGTCAGAGATTGAGACTTACACCAAGCTGTCCAACGACTATGCTGCTCTTTGTCCAAACATGTCTCGGCCTATGTATCGAAGGATCGAACTGTACATCAAGGGTCTGGCTCCAGAAATCCGAAGCCATGTAACTTCAGCCAACCACACTACCATTCAGCCGATCGTTCGACTTGCTCACAAACTTACTGATCAGGCTGTGGAAGAGGGCAGGTTGCCCAAAAGGATCAGTGCTGCGGAAGGAAGTTCTAGTGATGGCAAACGAAAGTGGGATGGAAATCAGGGCAAGGATGCTAACCCTACTCAAGCCCCAGCTCAGCAAAGGAAAACTGACAACAACAAAGGCACTCAGCAACAGGGTGGCTACCGGGGAAACTACCCTAAGTGCAACAAGTGTAACAGGCACCACAATGGGGCATGCAACAAGGGTCAGTGTCAGCGATGCCACAAGATGGGGCACGAAGCAAAGGATTGTAGAAGTCAGTTCCCGGCAAGGCAGAATCAGCAACAACCCCAACAGCAGCAGCAGCAGGGAAACAACAGAGCATGTTTTAAATGCGGGGCAACAGGGCACATGCGAAAGGATTGCCCTGAACTGAATCAGAATCGCAACAACAATCAGGGAGCTGGGAACAATGAGCAAAACAACAATGCTGGGAATGGTGCAAGGGGCAGAGCCTTCGTGATTGGAGCTGGCGAAGCAAGGAACGATCCCAACGTCGTGGCGGGTAAGTTCCTACTTGATGATCGTTATGTTTCTGTGTTATTTGATTCCGGTGCCGATGCCAGTTATGTATCCCTTCGCATTAGTAAGAAACTTAAGCACTCGCCTGCATTATTAAGTTCTAAGCATACCGTCGAGATAGCTAATGGTAAGAGTATTGAGGCCTCGCACATAATCCGCGACTGCACATTAGAATTGTCTGGTCACACGTTTAGTATCGATCTTTTCCCTGTTAAACTTGGAAGCTTCGACGTCGTCATTGGTATGGATTGGTTATCCAAACATCGCGCTGAGATCCTCTGTCAAGAGAAAGCAGTTCGTATACCTCGCCGTTCTGGTCAACCCCTCATCGTCAAAGGTAACAAAGGTGGAGAAGTTACAGGCGTTATCTCGCTCCTAAAAGCCCAGAAGTGTTTGCAAAAGGGCACACCGCTATCCTAGCACTTGTCACCAACACCCACGAGAAGGAAAAGAGGATTGAAGATTTTCCTGTAGTACGCGATTATCCCGAGGTATTTCCTGAGGAACTACCTGGACTCCCTCCTCACCGTCAGGTCGAATTCCAAATCGAGCTAGCTCCCGGAGCAGCACCCATAGCTCGTGCGCCGTACCGCCTAGCCCCTGCAGAACTGAAAGAACTCGCTACGCAACTACAGGAGCTTTTGGATAAAGGATTTATCCGTCCTAGTTCATCACCCTGGGGAGCACCAGTACTCTTTGTCAAGAAGAAGGATGGCACATTCCGAATGTGCATCGACTATCGTGAGTTGAACAAGGTTACCATCAAGAATCGTTACCCTCTCCCGCGCATCGACGACCTATTCGATCAGTTGCAAGGATCGAGCTACTATTCAAAGATTGACCTGCGATCAGGCTATCATCAGCTGAGAGTTCGTAATGAAGATATTCCAAGACTGCATTCAGGACTCGTTATGGTCATTACGAGTTCTCGTCATGCCTTTTGGAATGACCAATGCGCCGGCAGTGTTCATGGATCTTATGAACCGCGTATGTAAGCCTTACCTCGACAAATTCGTGATTGTGTTTATCGACGACATCTTGATTTATTCGAAAAGTCATGAAGAGCATGAACAGCACCTACATCTTATTCTGGAACTCCTTCGCAACGAGCAAGTTGTACGCCAAATTCTCTAAATGTGACTTCTGGCTTCGGGAAGTCCATTTCCTCGGCCATGTAGTTAATAAGGACGGAATTCATGTCGACCCAGCTAAGATCGAATCGATAAAGAACTGGCCTACGCCTAAGACCCCCACTGAAGTTCGCCAATTCTTGGGTTTGGCGGGCTACTACCGCAGATTCATTCAGGGATTCTCGAAGATTGCACAACCTCTCACAACACTCACTCAGAAAGGCGTCGCCTACAAGTGGAATGCAGCACATGAATCTGCTTTTCAGAGGCTTAAGGATAACCTCTGTAGCGCTCCTATTCTCTCGCTACCTGAAGGCACTGATGACTTTGTGGTTTACTGCGATGCGTCTATTCATGGGCTCGGTTGCGCGCTAATGCAACGCGAGAAAGTTATTGCCTACGCCTCACGACAACTTAAGACGCACGAAAGGAACTACACGACGCATGACTTGGAACTGGGAGCAGTGATCTTTGCTCTTAAGATATGGAGACATTACCTGTACGGTACCAAGTGCACTATTTACACCGATCACAGGAGTCTCGAGCATATCTTTAGGCAAAAGGAATTGAACATGCGACAACGTCGATGGGTCGAACTCTTGAATGACTACGAATGCGCCATCAAGTACCATCCGGGAAAAGCCAATGTCGTGGCAGACGCCCTCAGCCGAAAGGACACTATACCAAAGCGCGTGCGAGCACTACAACTTACCATCCAGTCTAACCTCCCTACCCAGATTCGAAATGCTCAAGTCGAAGCATTGAAGCCGGAAAACATCAGGGCTGAGTCTCTGCGAGGGTCGGGACAGCAACTAGAACAGAAAGAAGATGGTGCTTACTATGTAACAGGGCGCATTTGGGTTCCATTCTATGGAGATTTACGTGAACTCGTGATGGACGAAGCCCACAAGTCCCGCTACTCGGTACATCCTGGTTCGGACAAGATGTACCACGACTTGAAGACTACGTATTGGTGGCCTGGTATGAAGGCCCACATAGCAACATACGTCAGCAAATGCTTGACTTGCGCGAGAGTCAAGACAGAATACCAGAAGCCGGCAGGCCTACTCCAACAACCAGAAATCCCGAAATGGAAATGGGAGCAAATTTCCATGGATTTTGTTACAGGATTACCTAGATCTCAACGCGGAAACAATACTATTTGGGTAATCGTAGATCGACTGACCAAGTCCGCGCACTTTCTGCTATTAAGGAAACAGACAAGTTTTCCACCCTGGCGGAGATTTACTTAAAGGAAATAGTTTCGAGGCACGGAGTGCCAACCTCAATTATTTCCGACCGAGACGCTCGATTTACTTCAGAACTGTGGCAAGCTATGCACAAATGCTTTGGCTCACGTTTGGATATGAGCACTGCTTATCACCCGCAAACGGATGGACAGTCCGAACGTACCATCCAAACTCTAGAAGACATGCTTAGAGCGTGTGCGATCGATTTTGGCAAGAACTGGGAGAAGCATCTACCGTTAGTAGAGTTCTCATACAACAACAGCTACCACACTAGTATTCAGGCAGCACCTTTTGAGGCATTGTACGGTCGTAAATGCCGGTCACCTCTCTGCTGGGCAGAAATCGGTGATAGTCAAATCACGGGCCCAGAGATGGTGGTGGATACAACGGAAAAGATTGCCCAGATCAGACAACGCATGGCGGCAGCTCGTGACCGTCAGAAGAGTTACGCTGATAAGCGTAGGAAGCCATTGGAATTCCAGGTCGGTGACCGGGTCCACTTAAAGTCTCACCCTGGAAGGGTGTGGTTCGCTTTGGTAAACGGGGCAAGCTTAATCCGCGATATATCGGACCATTCGAAATTACCGAGAAGATCGGTAAGGTTGCTTATAGATTGAGTCTGCCTGAAGAACTGAGTGCGGTACACAACGTTTTTCACGTATCCAACCTGAAGAAGTGTTTGTCGGATGAAACACTTGTGATTCCTTTTAAGGAACTAACGATTGACGAACAGCTACACTTTACTGAGGAACCGATTGAGATCACTGATCGAGAGATCAAAATCCTCAAACGTAGCCAGATACCTCTTGTACGAGTTCGTTGGAACTCGTGACGTGGCCCAGAGTATACCTGGGAGCGGGAAGACCAGATGAAGCACAAATATCCCCAGCTGTTCCCTAACGAAAATCCCAGCACTGAAGCTACGAACGAATTTCGGGACGAAATTCCAAACTAACGGGGGGATGATGTGACACCCCGTTGAAACGCTTTCACTTACACTAGCTTGACAGTGGCTGCCTTAACTTTCGGGACGAAAGTTCCTAAAACTTGGGGATAATGTGACACCTCGGATCTTTCCGGATAACCTTTCGATGTAACAAACGTGTACGTAATCGACTAACAGTAAAAATGTATGAAAAACTATTTGTTATTATGTGTTATATGCCGATTTACTTATGTGTATGTATATATATATATATAAGTGTTATATATATGTGAACCAAACCCGAGACCCGACTCGAGACCACGGTCTCGAGTGAACAGTAAAGCACTTGGGCCGGTTAAGGCCTTGTAGCCGAAAACCCAATCCGGAAACCCCTAGCCCAACTCGATACATTATATAAACCCAACCCCACCTCCCTTAATCATTTTACACACTCTCTTCTCACACTCTCCTCTCATCTTCTTCACTAAACCCTAAAACCCTAAATTTCTAGCAACCAAAATCATCTCCCCATTCCTTCATATCTCTCGGATCAAGTGAGCTATCAACAAGGAAGATCGGCCGAACCAAGAGACCACCCGAACACCCCTTTTCTCTCAACCCCGAGTAACCGGTTAGTGTCTTTTATGTTCATGATTGTTGATGATTGCTATGGTTTTATGCTTGTTGATGTGATTAGAGGTTTTAGTATGAATATTAGGCTTGTATGTTCATAAATATGCTAAGGAAGGTGGCTACTTGATGATGTTTGTTGTGAATGTTTATGATGTTTGTTGTTATGATATCCGGTTTGTGGTTTGTTATGGTTTTGGTTAAATGTTTCGGACCATGATAGGAAGTGTTATATTGTTTAAGATGGGTTTTGCTATCCGATGATGTTAAAAGATTTATGCTTGATTGTTAGTTAACGTTCATGATTGTGGCTATTAAAATGCATGTTTGGGTTTAATCTTGTTTATGATTTTGTCCGAAAAATAAGTAGGAGTTTTAAACAGGATTTTGGGTTGTTTATGAATGAAATTTGATTATGGCTGATGAATATATGATGAACAGCTTGAATGTTGCTAAAAAGTTTTGAATCTGCTGATTTTGATCTAAAATGTGCACAAAACCGACCAAGAAACATGTTTAGTGGCATAGTACAACATTTTCATGAAATAGCAATTCCATTGGGTCGTACACTGCAGGTTCTAGAAGGGATTGCCATGCACGTTATCACGGTTGCGAGTCGCAACCTTTGGTTGCTACTCGAAACAACACATGACCAGTCGAAACCTCCCAGTTGCGAGTCGCAATCAGCACGCATCAAACCTGGTTGCGAGTCGCAACCACACCTGCTAAGTCGCAATCTCCGGTTACGAGTCGTAACCAAAACGTGACGGACCGAGACCGCAGTTACAAGTCGCAACCTCGGTTGCGAGTCGCAACCACCTTAGTTTCGACTGGGCTGTTTTATGTTATTGGGCCTTGACTTTTTGTCTTGTTGTTTTGGGCTTCAACTGTTGGGCCTCCTATTGACTGGACTTCATTTTGATCTGCTACTGTATGTATACATGTTAGTTAACTGTTTGTATACGTGTATGCTATACGTGTTTACTTGTACCCGACTTGACCCATACTTGGTAACCATGCTAGGACGTGGTGACCAACATACTTAACCAAGTAACGTATCATACCGAGCAACCCAAGGTGAGTTCACAACTTAAAAGCATGCGTCCCGGTGGTTTGGGACACGAGACTAAAACAACCCTATCCCCTTGTAAAGGGGATACCGTCTACATTCCTTCCCTAGTTATTGGGAACAAACTTACTTTATCTTCCCTTGTATTGGGAAACCTTTTAGTTAATTACTGTTTATACGGAATGCAATCAACGGCACTAAACGCAACTCTATCACTCAAGTCCCTACTACATAATACCGATTAGTCGCCGGTGCCAGGCGAACGGGTTATTAGTTGATAGCGCTATTTAGGTCTTACCAGCCTCACACCGTGCCATGGTATGGGATCGGTCGTGAACTAATGTACTCAGGCATCCGTCAATGATGATAGAACATTGACATCGGGGCATCCTGCGGAAACGCAAACGGTTACCTAGTGTTCGGTATTGGAAAAACAGTTTAGTCGCTAACTTTTGGGGTAGCTCCCCATGGCATGTATAAACGGATAAATTAACTGGTGAAACGAGTTTTTGGTAATTAAAACTGGACAACTAGTGAACTCACTCAGCATTATTGTTGACCCCTTTACTGCATGCTTTGCAGGTGGCCAGTGACTGGAGCAGCTGCTTGGGATGTGTAGTGGTCGTCTGCCCGTGTGTTGGGCATTTATCATGTTTACCTTATGAACAATGTTTAAAACTGTTAATTATGCTTCCGCTACATATTACTCTGAACTTAAGACTTTGGACTCTAAACTTAATACTTGCTAATCGTATGGTTAATAAGTATTGCTTTTGTTATCTATTTAGTTATTCAGTATAATTGGTGGCTGGATCCTGGTCAGTCACGCCCTCGAAGCGGGTGTTATCCGCGGGTGGAAATTTGGGGGTGTGACAGATTGGTATCAGAGCCATTGGTTATAGTGAACTTGGTTTTAAAAAGGGGAAAAATCTTTTTGAGAAAAACCAGACTATAACCCGTGACTCGTGACGACACTACACTCCAAGTACAAGGCTCGACTTATCTGACCTCATAGCTCGGACCCATAGTTACTTGCTTAATTGTCTTATGTTTTCTGCTTTACTATACGTACTAGTTGCCTGATTAGATAGATACATCTTCTCTCTTCTATCTTATTGTCGCTATCACGCACTCATACTATGTTTTCTGGTTATGAAGACAATGAGTGGACGCGGACGAGGAAACGTCAACATGACTCAGGCTCAGTTCACTAACCTGCTCAACACTGTGGCTGCAGCTTTCGCAGCTCACCCTATAGGTAAACTCGTTGTTTTAGGATGTTTAGATCCTACTGCCACATCGTCTTTTCGCCTCTAAACCTATTTCGCTTCACTCCTCACAACAGGTCAGCCTGCACCTGTGCAACCACGTGTTTGTACCTTCAAGACCTTCATGGATTGCAAGCCTCTTCCGTTCAGTGGCACTGAGGGTGCCATAGGACTCCTGCACTGGATCGAGAAGGTCGAAGCTGTCTTCGCTGTCTGCGAATGTCCCCCTGCTAATTGGGTGAAGTTTGCTACTGGTACTCTTGAGGGAAGCGCACTTTCATGGTGGAAGGCGCAAATTCAGATGCTTGGTTTGGAGACTGCAAACGCTACTGCGTGGGAAGATTTCAAGGATATGATCAAGGAAGAGTACTGTCACAGGGATGACATCCACAAGCTGGAAAATGAGTACTATGAACTCAAGATGGTTGGGTCAGAGATTGAGACCTACACCAAGCTGTCCAACGACTATGCTGCTCTTTGTCCAAACATGTCTCGACCTATGTATCGAAGGATCGAACTGTACATCAAGGGTCTGGCTCCAGAGATTCGAAGCCATGTAACTTCAGCTAACCACACTACCATTCAGCCGATCGTTCGACTTGCTCACAAACTCACTGATCAGGCTGTGGAAGAGGGCAGGTTGCCCAAAAGGATCAGTGCTGCGGAAGGAACTTCTAGTGATGGCAAACGAAAGTGGGATGGGAATCAGGGCAAGGATGCTAACCCTACTCAAGCCCCAGCTCAGCAAAGGAAAACTGACAACAACAAAGGCACTCAGCAACAGGGTGGCTACCGGGGAAACTACCCTAAGTGCAACAAGTGTAACAGGCACCACAATGGGGCATGCAACAAGGGTCAGTGTCAGCGATGCCACAAGATGGGGCACGAAGCAAAGGATTGTAGAAGTCAGTTCCCGGCAAGGCAGAATCAGCAACAACCCCAACAGCAGCAGCAGCAGGGAAACAACAGAGCATGTTTTAAATGCGGGGCAACAGGGCACATGCGAAAGGATTGCCCTGAACTGAATCAGAATCGCAACAACAATCAGGGAGCTGGGAACAATGAGCAAAACAACAATGCTGGGAATGGTGCAAGGGGCAGAGCCTTCGTGATTGGAGCTGGCGAAGCAAGGAACGATCCCAACGTCGTGGCGGGTAAGTTCCTACTTGATGATCGTTATGTTTCTGTGTTATTTGATTCCGGTGCCGATGCCAGTTATGTATCCCTTCGCATTAGTAAGAAACTTAAGCACTCGCCTGCATTATTAAGTTCTAAGCATACCGTCGAGATAGCTAATGGTAAGAGTATTGAGGCCTCGCACATAATCCGCGACTGCACATTAGAATTGTCTGGTCACACGTTTAGTATCGATCTTTTCCCTGTTAAACTTGGGAGCTTCGACGTCGTCATTGGTATGGATTGGTTATCCAAACATCGCGCTGAGATCCTCTGTCAAGAGAAAGCAGTTCGTATACCTCGCCGTTCTGGTCAACCCCTCATCGTCAAAGGTAACAAAGGTGGAGAAGTTACAGGCGTTATCTCGCTCCTAAAAGCCCAGAAGTGTTTGCAAAAAGGGCACACCGCTATCCTAGCACTTGTCACCACCACCCACGAGAAGGAAAAGAGGATTGAAGATTTTCCTGTAGTACGCGATTATCCCGAGGTATTTCCTGAGGAACTACCTGGACTCCCTCCTCACCGTCAGGTCGAATTCCAAATCGAGCTAGCTCCCGGAGCAGCACCCATAGCTCGTGCGCCGTACCGCCTAGCCCCTGCAGAACTGAAAGAACTCGCTACGCAACTACAGGAGCTTTTGGATAAAGGATTTATCCGTCCTAGTTCATCACCCTGGGGAGCACCAGTACTCTTTGTCAAGAAGAAGGATGGCACATTCCGAATGTGCATTGACTATCGTGAGTTGAACAAGGTTACCATCAAGAATCGTTACCCTCTCCCGCGCATCGACGATTTGTTTGATCAACTGCAAGGATCGAGCTACTATTCTAAGATTGACCTGCGATCAGGCTACCATCAGCTGAGAGTACGTGACGAAGATATTTCCAAGACTGCGTTCAGGACCCGTTATGGTCACTATGAGTTCCTCGTCATGCCTTTTGGAATGACCAATGCGCCGGCAGTGTTCATGGATCTTATGAACCGCGTATGTAAGCCTTACCTCGACAAATTCGTGATTGTGTTTATCGACGACATTCTGATTTATTCGAAAAGTTAAGAAGAGCATGAACAGCACCTACTCCTTATCCTCGAACTCCTTCGCAACGAGCAGTTGTACGCCAAATTCTCTAAATGTGACTTCTGGCTTCGGGAAGTCCATTTCCTCGGCCATGTAGTTAATAAGGACGGAATTCATGTCGACCCAGCTAAGATCGAATCGATAAAGAACTGGCCTACGCCTAAGACTCCCACTGAAGTTCGCCAATTCTTGGGTTTAGCAGGCTACTACCGCAGATTCATTCAGGGATTCTCAAAGATTGCACAACCCCTCACGACTCTTACTCAGAAAGGCGTCGCCTACAAGTGGAATGCAGCACAGGAATCTGCTTTTCAGAGGCTTAAGGATAACCTCTGTAGCGCTCCTATTCTCTCGCTACCTGAAGGTACTGACGACTTTGTGGTTTACTGCGATGCGTCTATTCATGGACTCGGTTGCGTGTTAATGCAACGCGAGAAAGTTATTGCCTACGCCTCTCGACAACTCAAGACGCATGAAAAGAACTACACGACGCATGACTTGGAACTGGGAGCAGTGATCTTTGCTCTTAAGATATGGAGACATTACCTGTACGGTACCAAGTGCACTATTTACACCGATCACAGGAGTCTCGAGCATATCTTTAGGCAAAAGGAATTGAACATGCGACAGCGTCGATGGGTCGAACTCTTGAATGACTACGAATGCGCCATCAAATACCATCCGGGCAAAGCCAATGTCGTGGCAGACGCCCTCAGTCGAAAGGACACCGTACCGAAGCGCGTGCGAGCACTGCAACTTACCATCCAGTCTAACCTCCCTACCCAGATTCGAAATGCTCAAGTTGAAGCATTGAAGCCGGAAAACATCAGGGCTGAGTCTCTGCGAGGGTCGAGACAGCAACTAGAACAGAAAGAAGATGGTGCTTACTATGTAACAGGGCGCATTTGGGTTCCATTCTATGGAGATTTACGTGAACTCGTGATGGACGAAGCCCACAAGTCCCGCTACTCAGTACATCCTGGTTCGGACAAGATGTACCACGACTTGAAGACTACGTATTGGTGGCCTGGTATGAAGGCCCACATAGCAACATACGTCAGCAAATGCTTGACTTGCGCAAGAGTCAAGACAGAATACCAGAAGCCAGCCGGTCTACTCCAACAACCAGAAATCCCGAAATGGAAATGGGAGCAAATTTCCATGGACTTTGTTACAGGGCTACCTAGATCTCAACGCGGAAATGATGCTATTTGGGTAATAGTAGATCGATTGACCAAGTCCGCGCACTTTCTGGCTATTAAGGAAACAGACAAGTTTTCTACCCTGGCGGAGATTTACTTAAAGGAAGTAGTTTCGAGGCACGGAGTGCCAACCTCAATTATTTCCGACCGAGACGCTCGATTTACTTCGGAACTGTGGCAAGCTATGCACAAATGCTTTGGCTCACGTTTGGATATGAGCACTGCTTATCACCCGCAAACGGATGGACAGTCCGAACGTACCATCCAAACTCTAGAAGACATGCTTAGAGCGTGTGCGATCGATTTTGGCAAGAACTGGGAGAAGCATCTACCGTTAGTAGAGTTCTCATACAACAACAGCTACCACACTAGTATTCAGGCAGCACCTTTTGAGGCATTGTACGGTCGTAAATGCCGGTCACCTCTCTGCTGGGCAGAAATCGGTGATAGTCAAATCACGGGCCCAGAGATGGTGGTGGATACAACGGAAAAGATTGCCCAGATCAGACAACGCATGGCGGCAGCTCGTGACCGTCAGAAGAGTTACGCTGATAAGCGTAGGAAGCCATTGGAATTCCAGGTCGGTGACCGGGTTCTACTTAAAGTCTCACCCTGGAAGGGTGTGGTTCGCTTTGGTAAACGGGGCAAGCTTAATCCGCGATATATCGGACCATTCGAAATTACCGAGAAGATCGGTAAGGTTGCTTATAGATTGAGTCTGCCTGAAGAACTGAGTGCGGTACACAACGTTTTTCACGTATCCAACCTGAAGAAGTGTTTGTCGGATGAAACACTTGTGATTCCTTTTAAGGAACTAACGATTGACGAACAGCTACACTTTACTGAGGAACCGATTGAGATCACTGATCGAGAGATCAAAATCCTCAAACGTAGCCAGATACCTCTTGTACGAGTTCGTTGGAACTCGCGACGTGGCCCAGAGTATACCTGGGAGCGGGAAGACCAGATGAAGCACAAATATCCCCAGCTGTTCCCTAACGAAAATCCCAGCACTGAAGCTACGAACGAATTTCGGGACGAAATTCCAAACTAACGGGGGGATGATGTGACACCCCGTTGAAACGCTTTCACTTACACTAGCTTGACAGTGGCTGCCTTAACTTTCGGGACGAAAGTTCCTAAAACTTGGGGATAATGTGACACCTCGGATCTTTCCGGATAACCTTTCGATGTAACAAACGTGTACGTAATCGACTAACAGTAAAAATGTATGAAAAACTATTTGTTATTATGTGTTATATGCCGATTTACTTATGTGTATGTATATATATATATATAAGTGTTATATATATGTGAACCAAACCCGAGACCCGACTCGAGACCACGGTCTCGAGTGAACAGTAAAGCACTTGGGCCGGTTAAGGCCTTGTAGCCGAAAACCCAATCCGGAATCCCCCTAAGCCCACTCGGAACATTATATAAACCCAACCCCACCTCCTTTAATCATTTTACACACTCTCTTCTCACACTCTCCTCTCATCTTCTTCACTAAACCCTAAAACCCTAAATTTCTAGCAACCAAAATCATCTCCCCATTCCTTCATATCTCTCGGATCAAGTGAGCTATCAACAAGGAAGATCGGCCGAACCAAGAGACCACCCGAACACCCCTTTTCTCTCAACCCCGAGTAACCGGTTAGTGTCTTTTATGTTCATGATTGTTGATGATTGCTATGGTTTTATGCTTGTTGATGTGATTAGAGGTTTTAGTATGAATATTAGGCTTGTATGTTCATAAATATGCTAAGGAAGGTGGCTACTTGATGATGTTTGTTGTGAATGTTTATGATGTTTGTTGTTATGATATCCGGTTTGTGGTTTGTTATGGTTTTGGTTAAATGTTTCGGACCATGATAGGAAGTGCTATATTGTTTAAGTTGATGGGTTTTGCTATCCGATGATGTTAAAAGGTTTATGCTTGATTGTTAGTTAATGTTCATGATTTTGGCTATTAAAATGCATGTTTGGGTTTAATCTTGTTTATGATTTTGTCCGAAAAATAAGTAGGAGTTTTAAACAGGATTTTGGGTTGTTTATGAATGAAATTTGATTATGGCTGATGAATATATGATGAACAGCTTGAATGTTGCTAAAAAGTTTTGAATCTGCTGATTTTGATCTAAAATGTGCACAAAACCGACCAAGAAACATGTTTAGTGGCATAGTACAACATTTACATGAAATAGCAATTCCATTGGGTCGTACACTGCAGGTTCTAGAAGGGATTGCCATGCACGTTATCACGGTTGCGAGTCGCAACCTTTGGTTGCTACTCGAAACAACACATGACCAGTCGAAACCTCCCAGTTGCGAGTCGCAATCAGCACGCATCAAACCTGGTTGCGAGTCGCAACCACACCTGCTAAGTCGCAATCTCCGGTTACGAGTCGTAACCAAAACGTGACGGACCGAGACCGCAGTTACGAGTCGCAACCTCGGTTGCGAGTCGCAACCACCTTAGTTTCGACTGGGCTGTTTTATGTTATTGGGCCTTGACTTTTTTGTCTTGTTGTTTTGGGCTTCAACTGTTGGGCCTCCTATTGACTGGACTTCATTTTGATCTGCTACTGTATGAATACATGTTAGTTAACTGTTTGTATACGTGTATGCTATACGTGTTTACTTGTACCCGACTTGACCCATACTTGGTAACCATGCTAGGACGTGGTGACCAACATACTTAACCAAGTAACGTATCATACCGAGCAACCCAAGGTGAGTTCACAACTTAAAAGCATGCGTCCCGGTGGTTTGGGACACGAGACTAAAACAACCCTATCCCCTTGTAAAGGGGATACCGTCTACATTCCTTCCCTAGTTATTGGGAACAAACTTACTTTATCTTCCCTTGTATTGGGAAACCTTTTAGTTAATTACTGTTTATACGGAATGCAATCAACGGCACTAAACGCAACTCTATCACTCAAGTCCCTACTACATAATACCGATTAGTCGCCGGTGCCAGGCGAACGGGTTATTGGTTGATAGCGCTATTTAGGTCTTACCAGCCTCACACCGTGCCATGGTATGGGATCGGTCGTGAACTAATGTACTCAGGCATCCGTCAATGATGATAGAACATTGACATCGGGGCATCCTGCGGAAACGCAAACGGTTACCTAGTGTTCGGTATTGGAAAAACAGTTTAGTCGCTAACTTTTGGGGTAGCTCCCCATGGCATGTATAAACGGATAAATTAACTGGTGAAACAAGTTTTTGGTAATTAAAACTGGACAACTAGTGAACTCACTCAGCATTATTGTTGACCCCTTACTGCATGCTTTGCAGGTGGCCAGTGACTGGAGCAGCTGCTTGGGATGTGTAGTGGTCGTCTGCCCGTGTGTTGGGCATTTATCATGTTTACCTTATGAACAATGTTTAAAACTGTTAATTATGCTTCCGCTACATATTACTCTGAACTTAAGACTTTGGACTCTAAACTTAATACTTGCTAATCGTATGGTTAATAAGTATTGCTTTTGTTATCTATTTAGTTATTCAGTATAATTGGTGGCTGGATCCTGGTCAGTCACGCCCTCGAAGCGGGTGTTATCCGCGGGTGGAATTTGGGGGTGTGACATATTTCCTGAGAACCCTGCTTCTACAATCAGAACTTAACATTTCGGGACGAAATTTTTCTAACGGGGGGAGAATGTGACAACCCTCACTAAACCAGGTATCCGTACGATTTAATTAATAAATAATTGCTGCTTAATTACTGTGCTTAACTGAAATTGCTGACGAACTGCTACTTGATTTCTAGTACTTGTATATTCCTGCATCATACTTTGATTTCCGTCACTACATTATTTACAAGTTGAACCTTAGTGACAAACATGATGCACTAAAGCACAGTAGCATTAGAACTGATAACCTATTGAACATGCTGATAAAGCCAGCATCAGGTAGACACTGCCTCTAAGGGCCTGTATGAGCCAGAAATATTTTACTACACCCATAGTGAGTGTAGGGATACAAGGGTTGTAGAATTGCGTCTCTAGGAATAAGATATAATGATTGGATATGCCTAAAACGTACTCTAAGCACAAAACACAGCACTTTTATTAACATACTAGCTTCTGGCTAACTAATAAAGTGCCAAAACATGAGGAAATATTCCTGACACTTTGGGAAATAAATTGTGTCACTAAAAATATTATTTACGACACTTAAAAGCTTACTTAAGCACTTTAACGGATTACTATCCAACCGAACAACCGGACTATACCCGGAACATGAAAATATTGACAATAATATTATTGGTCTTTTTTCTGAGCCAGTTAGGGTCCCTTAATACCCTAACACCCGCGTTAAAGCACAACATGTGACTAACCGAGTTAACCCCTAAATCTAACCTACTTAACTAAACTAAACTCTAACTATCCACTTGAAATCGAACCAAGACCCCCCCCCATTGAGATCGGCCAACTAGAGGGGAACACAAGGGTACAAAAGTTTGATTATTTTATTGTTTATGCCTAATATCAAGAGGACATGTAATCCATTGGACGATGATCTTGATTTTGTCTATAAATACCTAACTTACACACAAGAGATTAATCACTCACTAAACCACTCAAACACAACTCTCTCTCCCTCTACATAGCTCTCGGTCGAACACCCCACCCCCTACACCACCATTTTCGGCTTTTGATCCATCCATTCCAAGCATACACAAGCCTTTCGGGTCACGCATAAGGAGTCTTGGAGCTAACGGAAGTGGAAGGACCTCGTTATCTTGCTTTTATCCACCACATTTTCGCCTAGATTCTTCCCTAGCCTCGAGCTAGAGGTATAACACTTAAAACTCATACTCGGATCATTCTAAAGTGGTTAATAAGATTTGTAACGGTTAAAACTCGGAAACTTGCATTTTGAATCTTTAAAGTCTACTAAAACATGAATATTGTTGGATAAAAGCTTAATACTTGTGTAAAAGTTGTAGTATTTGAAAGTGGTGATTATTTAGGCCCGATCTACGTTGTGGTAGCTCGGATCATCGTTTAACCCGATTGTTAAGATCATAGATCTTGACATAAGCTTGTTTCTATCGGTACAAGGGTTAAAAGGTGAAACTCTACCACACGAGAAACATGAACTTGTGTAAAAGTATTTTTACTTGTAAAATAGTATTTAAAACTAGCGGATCTACGTATGTACAAGTGGTATTTTCGTAGAACCAAGTGTCGAGAAAATCATGTTTTATAAAAATCGGATAACACACTAACAAATATGATTTTTTTTTGGGTAAAGGGTTACCCCGGTGATTCTATTAAAATGCAACCGCAAATAAGTACAAGTAGTGAGGATGTGTTCCACACTAGTTCATATACAGGATGTGACAACTTGAGTTTCTGACTTTCACTTTCGCATTAAATGCGCGTTGACTTTGACTGTTTAGTTGTTTGAAGTTGTGGACTTGAAATTGTATGCGTTGTGTTTTAATGTAACGTATTGTCGTTTTGCCTATATGTGATTACTTGCTGTGGTAGAAAATAATATTAGAATTATTATTTAAAACATTTAGTCTAGATCACGAAACATAACTTACAGTTCGAAGGATCTCGAAACATATCCTTCGATTCGAAGGATCAACTTTCGGTTCGAAGGATCTCGAAACATATCCTTCGACCAAGGACTCTATCCTTCGACATCTTTCGGCCCAGTCTTTCTAATGGGCTTGGCCCATTCCTGTGATACGTTTATATACGTGATGCATGTAAACCGGCAGTTAGTTTCAAAAACCCTAATACCCTTCTCTCTCTCTCTCGAAGTCTTGAAGTCGGCTGAAAGTTCTTGTGCACCCGAAACCCCACTAGTTTCAATCCCCTAATCCGGTTAGTGTTTCACTATCATCGTTTGATGACATGATGTTGTGTGTGATATGATAATCTAAGATTTTTGATAGCATGATTTAGTATGTGATAATCGATGGTGTTTAGTATTGATCATGTGTTATTGTTCTAGCCATTCGGGTATGTGATTGTGGTTATTGTTCGGCTTTCATGCCTTGTTTGCGTATTAGAATTGCATGATTATCAGGATGATTATGAATCAGAAATTTAGATGGTATGGTTGATCAAGGATGTTTCGGCTGTGATGTATCTGACTTGTATAAATACCGAGTTGTTATGTTTGATTGTTAGACTTGATTTGGAGTTAGGGTTCTTGAGAAAAACACTTAAAGTATACATGGTTGATCGATTATTGTATTATCATATTTCTTAGAATAGTGTTGATTCATTGATAATCAGTTTGGAAAACTTGGAAACTTTGAGAAAACGTAACTGATATTTACCGAAAGATGGTAGTTAGTCGAAACATAGTAGTGACCGAAAGATACTTGTCCTTCGAACCATAGGAGCATTGACCGAAGGATAGCATTGACCGAAGGATAGCATTGACCGAAACATAATTAGGTTGACCGAAAGATGACAGTTGGTCGAAAGATGACATTGGTTCGAAACATAACATTCGGTCCGAAGGATAACTGTGATAACTGTGTATCGAAAGATCACTAATGTACCGAAAGATAAGGGTGGATCGAAAGATATATAATTATGAACATACTTTGAATGTTGGAATGTATGCTTGATTTATTTGGCATGCCATGCTTAGTGATGGATGTTAACATTTGTATTCGTGCGCACTAGCTGATGATTTAATGTGAAATAATACGTGTTGTGCCGATATGCAAACTGACTGTTATGTGAACATTAAATTGCATGCGTATCATTGTGAACATGAACTGATTTGTTATACGTGCATACAATAGGACTTGATTAATTACTTGTGAGTGCATAACCTAGCATACCGAGCAAACCAAGGTGAGTTCACACAGCCAAGGCATGGGTTCCCAGGGTGGGAATGGGTTGGATGATTATTTGTGCATGCTTAAATGATACTTGTCGAACTGCCTTCGCACACACCCTGGTTGATAAAGACTATGGTCGCGAACGAACTACTCAACTGCCTTCGCACACACCCTGGTCGGTAAAGACTATGGTCGCGAACTGATAAATTGCCTTCGCACACACCCTGGTCGGTAAAGACTACGGTCGCGAACTAACGAACCTAATCTTCGCACACATGCCTGTGAGGCCGCGATGGATCTGATACGATATGAAACTGAATTGAACAAACGCACTATTACCCAAACTAAACTATTAACTGTGAACTCGCTCAACTAGTTTGTTGATTATCTGCTGCATGCCTTGCAGGACCTTAGGTACATATTGGAGCTTGCACAAGGAAGGAGCAGGTCGTTGTGGGAATTGGATCGCGAACGTTAATTGAACTCATAATTACATTTGAGAATTTTATTACTATGCTTCCGCTACTTAAACAATGTTTGGTTTTGAAACATCAGTCATATCTTTATGAATTGTATTAACTACTTTTGATTATTAAATACTATGTTTGATATGATTGATGGCTTGATCCTGGTCATGTCACGCCTCCAAGCGGTGGTACTCCGCGTGTGGGATTTTGGGGGTGTGACAGATTGGTATCAGAGCCATTGGTTATAGAGAACTTGGTTTTAATATGGAAAAACGTTTTATTAAAACCAGACTATAACCAGAACAGTGCTCTCAACGATCCACAACGACGCTTCGCTCCACGTGCAAGACTCAACTTCCTAGGTAATAAGGTTTATGTTTATTGCCTACATGCTAGAATTTGCATAGAACTTTGCTCGTAGTATGCTTACATTACCTTGCTCACAACTTGTCATTGCATGAGAATACTTATGTGCTTACACTCTTCTGTCATCGCACTATTCGCGAACCTTTCTCACTTATGTTGCCTTTGATGTGAAGATCAATGGCCGCACGAATTACCATGACTCAAGCCCAGCTAGAGGCTCTCGTTGCTGCGGCAGTTGCAGCCGCCCAAGCAGGTAGTATACCCTGCAGTATAGACACTAGGATCTTTAGATCCTACATTAATTCTCGTACTTAACTTTGCCCTATTCGTACACAATAGGTCAACCCGCTCAGCAACAACCTGGGTGCACCTTCAAGAATTTCATGGATTGTCGTCCTAGCTCGTTCAGTGGCACGGAGGGAGCAGTTGGACTCCTCCATTGGTTTGAAAAGCTCGAGTCGGTTTTCGAAATGTGTGAATGCCCTGAGGCTCGCAGGGTGAAGTTCGCCACTGGCACACTTGAAGGGATTGCGCTCACTTGGTGGAACGCACAAGTGCAGATCTTAGGGTTGGCAGCTGCTAACGCCACACCCTGGAATGATTTCAAAGAACTGATCAAGAGGGAATACTGCACTAGAGAAGACATTCACAAGTTGGAGGACGAGTTGTATAACTTGAAAATGGTTGGTTCGGAAATCGAAGCTTACACCAAGAGATCGAATGAGTTGGCTGTGTTATGTCCAACTATGGTGGACCCTCCATACAAGCGTATTGAGTTGTATCTCAAAGGTTTGGCGCCAGAAATACAGAGCCACGTTACCTCGGCTAACCTCAACAATATCCAGGAAATACAGCGTCTCGCTCATCGCATCACCGATCAGGCAGTGGATCAGAATAAACTGCCAAAGCGTGTCGGCGCTACTGCTACAGCCACTCCAGCTGCTATTTCTGCTACACCCAGCGACAACAAGAGAAAATGGGAGGGGGATTCCAGCAGGGGATCGGTGTCTGTTCAGTCCCAAACTCAGCAACGTCGCACCAACGATTACCAGAGTCCGAGTCAGCAATCATCGGGAAGTCAGGGACAACGTGGTTATCAGGGAAATCATCCGTGGTGCAACAGGTGCAACAAACACCACAGTGGAAGGTGTCGGAAAGATCGCTGTCAAAGATGCCACAAGATGGGCCATGAGGCCAAAGATTGTAGAAGCGCGCGACCAGTAAACCAGAACCAGCAACTCCCACCGCCAGCTCCACAGAATCAGCAGCAGCAGCCACAGCGTGGAAATCGGGGATGTTTTCAGTGTGGGGCTGAAGGTCATTACAAACGCGATTGCCCTCAGTTGAACCAGAATCGCAACAACAACAACAACAACCAGGGCAACGGAAATAACAACAATAACCAGAACAACGGGGGAAACAACAACAACGGCAATGAAGCTCGTGGACGTGCTTTTGTGCTAGGTCGGGGTGACGCAGTGAATGATCCCAATGTGGTTATGGGTAAGTTTCTTCTCGACGATATTTATGTTACTGTCTTATTTGATTCGGGTGCTGATACAAGCTATATGTCATTGAAAATGAGTAAATTATTAAAACGTACACCAACACCCCTAGACACCAAACACGTCGTAGAACTAGCCAATGGTAAAAGTGTAGAAGCCGCACAGGTAGTCAAGGGTTGTAGTATTGTTCTAGCGGGTCAGACTTTCTCGATTGATCTCATACCCATAGTTTTGGGTAGTTTCGACGTCGTCATCGGTATGGATTGGTTATCCCAACATCACGCGGAGATCTTATGCAAAGAAAAAGTTATTCGTATTCCTCGCTCCAGTCAAGAACCTCTCGAAGTACAAGGTGACAAGAGTGGTGCTGTGGTTGGCATCATCTCATTCTTAAAGGCGCAGAAATGTTTACGAAAGGGACATACTGCCATTCTGGCACTTGTCACTGACGCATCAGCAAAGGAAAAGAAGCTGGAGGATATACCAGTTGTGCGTGATTTTCCTCAAGTGTTTCCTGAAGATTTACCTGGTTTACCTCCTCATCGTCAAGTCGAGTTTCAGATTGAATTAGCTCCTGGAGCAGCACCAATAGCCCGCGCACCGTATCGTTTAGCTCCAACCGAACTGGAAGAACTGTCGAAACAGCTACAAGAGCTCTTGGAAAAGGGCTTTATTCGTCCAAGCACTTCGCCTTGGGGAGCTCCAGTGTTATTTGTGAAGAAGAAAGACGGTACCTTCAGGATGTGCATAGACTACCGCGAACTCAATAAGGTGACGGTGAAGAACCGTTATCCTCTTCCGCGCATAGATGACCTATTCGACCAGTTGCAAGGGTCGTGTTACTATTCCAAGATTGATTTAAGGTCAGGGTATCATCAGCTGAGAGTCCGGGATGAGGACGTCTCCAAAACCGCTTTCAGAACTCGCTACGGTCATTACGAGTTTCTTGTCATGCCATTCGGGCTTACGAACGCACCTGCAGTCTTCATGGATCTTATGAACAGGGTGTGCAAACCTTATCTTGATAAGTTTGTTATCGTTTTCATCGACGACATTTTGATTTACTCCAAGACTCAGGAGGAGCACGAGCAGCACTTACGTCTTATTTTGGAACTTCTTCGAAAGGAGCAACTGTACGCAAAGTTTTCAAAATGCGACTTCTGGCTTCGTGAAGTCCACTTCTTAGGCCATGTGGTGAACAAGGATGGGATTCATGTCGATCCATCCAAGGTTGATTCGATCAGAAACTGGCCAGCACCACGTACACCGACAGAAATACGCCAATTCTTGGGTTTGGCGGGTTACTACAGGCGATTTATTAAAGACTTCTCAAAGATCGCGCAACCACTTACTATGCTAACACAGAAAGGTGTCGTTTACAGATGGGGTAATACGCAAGAGACCGCTTTTCAGTACTTAAAGGATAGGCTTTGCAGCGCACCTATTCTCTCATTGCCAGAGGGCACAGATGACTTCGTAGTATATTGTGATGCATCCATCCAGGGTCTGGGATGTGTGTTGATGCAACGTGATAAAGTGATAGCCTACGCTTCTCGACAACTCAAGGTTCATGAACGGAACTACACGACGCACGATTTAGAGCTGGGAGCTGTTGTTTTCGCGCTTAAGATATGGCGACACTACCTGTACGGTACCAGGTGCACGATTTACACCGATCACAGGAGTCTCGAGCATATTCTTAAGCAAAAGGATTTGAATATGCGTCAACGGAGATGGGTTGAACTTCTAAACGACTATGAATGCGCCATCAAGTATCATCCAGGCAAGGCCAATGTTGTGGCTGATGCCCTCAGTCGGAAAGACACTCTACCTAAGCGTGTGCGAGCGCTACAGCTTACTATTCAGTCCAGTCTTCCTGCACAGATACGAGCTGCTCAAATGGAAGCTCTGAAACCTGAAAACGTCACAGCTGAAGCCTTACGCGGTTCAAGGCAACGCATGGAACAAAAGGAAGACGGCGCCTACTATGTAACGGGGCGTATTTGGGTCCCACTTTATGGCGGTTTACGCGAACTTGTAATGGATGAAGCTCACAAGTCTCGCTATTCGGTACATCCAGGGTCGGATAAAATGTACCACGACATCAGTACTACTTATTGGTGGCCTAGTATGAAGGCTCACATCGCTACGTACGTTGGAAAATGCTTAACCTGTGCGAGAGTCAAGGTTGAATATCAGAAACCAGCAGGCCTACTTCAACAGCCCAGGATACCACAGTGGAAATGGGAAGAAATTTCCATGGATTTTGTTACGGGCTTACCTAGATCCCAGCGTGGGAATGACACTATTTGGGTGATCGTTGATCGACTCACAAAGTCTGCTCACTTCTTGGCTATCAAAGAAACGGATAAGTTTTCTACCCTAGCAGACATCTACTTGAAAGAAGTTGTTTCGAGGCACGGAGTGCCCACTTCTATTATTTCGGATCGCGATGCACGATTCACGTCAGAGCTTTGGCAAGCGATGCACAAATCCTTCGGCTCGCGTTTAGACATGAGCACAGCATATCATCCTCAGACGGATGGGCAGTCTGAGCGAACTATTCAAACTCTAGAAGACATGCTTCGAGCGTGTGTCATCGATTTCGGCAACGGCTAGGAAAAACACCTCCCTTTGGTGGAGTTTTCATACAATAACAACTATCATACCAGCATCCAAGCCGCTCCATTTGAGGCATTGTACGGACGTAAATGCCGGTCACCTCTCTGTTGGGCAGAGGTGGGGGATAGTCAAATTACGGGTCCAGAGATTGTAGTGGACGCCACAGAAAAGATAGCACAGATACGACAACGCATGGCGGCAGCACGCGACCGTCAGAAAGCCTACGCGGACAAGCGTAGAAAGCCATTGGAATTTGAGGTCGGGGACCGGGTTTTATTGAAAGTTTCACCCTGGAAGGGTGTGGTTCGATTTGGTAAACGAGGCAAACTGAATCCGCGGTACGTCGGACCATTCGAAATCTTAGAAAAGATTGGCAAAGTAGCCTACAGATTAAACCTACCAGCTGAACTCGGTGCAGTTCACAATGTATTTCACGTGTCGAATCTGAAGAAATGCCTATCAGATGAGACCCTTATAGTTCCTTTTAAGGAACTCACTATCGACGAGCGGTTGCAGTTCGTCGAGGAACCAGTTGAAATCACGGACCGGGATGTTAAGGTCCTCAAACACAAGAGAATCCCTCTTGTTCGAGTTCGTTGGAACTCCCAGCGTGGCCCAGAGTATACCTGGGAACGCGAAGACCAGATGAAAGAAAAGTACCCCCAGTTATTCGAAACCAATGCATCCACTTCTGAGGCTGAAGCTACTACTACTGAATTTCGGGACGAAATTCCAAATCAACGGGGGGATGATGTGACACCCCAGGAAAACCAGTGAACAATGTAACTTACCTAGCTTCCTCAGTGAGTGCGTACCAAATTTCGGGACGAAATTTCTTTTAAGTTGGGGATAATGTGACAACTCGAGTTTCTGACTTTCACTTTCGCATTAAATGCGCGTTGACTTTGACTGTTTAGTTGTTTGAAGTTGTGGACTTGAAATTGTATGCGTTGTGTTTTAATGTAACGTATTGTCGTTTTGCCTATATGTGATTACTTGCTGTGGTAGAAAATAATATTAGAATTATTATTTAAAACATTTAGTCTAGATCACGAAACATAACTTACAGTTCGAAGGATCTCGAAACATATCCTTCGATTCGAAGGATCAACTTTCGGTTCGAAGGATCTCGAAACATATCCTTCGACCAAGGACTCTATCCTTCGACATCTTTCGGCCCAGTCTTTCTAATGGGCTTGGCCCATTCCTGTGATACGTTTATATACGTGATGCATGTAAACCGGCAGTTAGTTTCAAAAACCCTAATACCCTTCTCTCTCTCTCTCGAAGTCTTGAAGTCGGCTGAAAGTTCTTGTGCACCCGAAACCCCACTAGTTTCAATCCCCTAATCCGGTTAGTGTTTCACTATCATCGTTTGATGACATGATGTTGTGTGTGATATGATAATCTAAGATTTTTGATAGCATGATTTAGTATGTGATAATCGATGGTGTTTAGTATTGATCATGTGTTATTGTTCTAGCCATTCGGGTATGTGATTGTGGTTATTGTTCGGCTTTCATGCCTTGTTTGCGTATTAGAATTGCATGATTATCAGGATGATTATGAATCAGAAATTTAGATGGTATGGTTGATCAAGGATGTTTCGGCTGTGATGTATCTGACTTGTATAAATACCGAGTTGTTATGTTTGATTGTTAGACTTGATTTGGAGTTAGGGTTCTTGAGAAAAACACTTAAAGTATACATGGTTGATCGATTATTGTATTATCATATTTCTTAGAATAGTGTTGATTGATTGATAATCAGTTTGGAAAACTTGGAAACTTTGAGAAAACGTAACTGATATTTACCGAAAGATGGTAGTTAGTCGAAACATAGTGGTGACCGAAAGATACTTGTCCTTCGAACCATAGGAGCATTGACCGAAGGATAGCATTGACCGAAGGATAGCATTGACCGAAACATAATTAGGTTGACCGAAAGATGACAGTTGGTCGAAAGATGACATTGGTTCGAAACATAACATTCGGTCCGAAGGATAACTGTGATAACTGTGTATCGAAAGATCACTAATGTACCGAAAGATAAGGGTGGATCGAAAGATATATAATTATGAACATACTTTGAATGTTGGAATGTATGCTTGATTTATTTGGCATGCCATGCTTAGTGATGAATGTTAACATTTGTATTCGTGCGCACTAGCTGATGATTTAATGTGAAATAATACGTGTTGTGCCGATATGCAAACTGACTGTTATGTGAACATTAAATTGCATGCGTATCATTGTGAACATGAACTGATTTGTTATACGTGCATACAATAGGACTTGATTAATTACTTGTGAGTGCATAACCTAGCATACCGAGCAAACCAAGGTGAGTTCACACAGCCAAGGCATGGGTTCCCAGGGTGGGAATGGGTTGGATGATTATTTGTGCATGCTTAAATGATACTTGTCGAACTGCCTTCGCACACACCCTGGTTGATAAAGACTATGGTCGCGAACGAACTACTCAACTGCCTTCGCACACACCCTGGTCGGTAAAGACTATGGTCGCGAACTGATAAATTGCCTTCGCACACACCCTGGTCGGTAAAGACTACGGTCGCGAACTAACGAACCTAATCTTCGCACACATGCCTGTGAGGCCGCGATGGATCTGATACGATATGAAACTGAATTGAACAAACGCACTATTACCCAAACTAAACTATTAACTGTGAACTCGCTCAACTAGTTTGTTGATTATCTGCTGCATGCCTTGCAGGACCTTAGGTACATATTGGAGCTTGCACAAGGAAGGAGCAGGTCGTTGTGGGAATTGGATCGCGAACGTTAATTGAACTCATAATTACATTTGAGAATTTTATTACTATGCTTCCGCTACTTAAACAATGTTTGGTTTTGAAACATCAGTCATATCTTTATGAATTGTATTAACTACTTTTGATTATTAAATACTATGTTTGATATGATTGATGGCTTGATCCTGGTCATGTCACGCCTCCAAGCGGTGGTACTCCGCGTGTGGGATTTTGGGGGTGTGACACAGGACATGCCCCATATATGTAAATCAAAAACAAACCAAAGACCTATAATACCCCATAGCCTAGTCTACTATACATCATGACACGACATCTAGTAGACAAACAATGCAAAATATGATTTTTACAAACCACAAGTGTATAAACACCTGTGAAATGAAAGATCCGGCAAAATAACAATTTTTGTAAAAGATGACGGGAAGATGTAAAGATAGATTTATTCTAAAAACGAGGTTTTTACAAGATTTAGTTACTTTACACATAGATCCACAAAATATAACGGGATCTACATTATAGTTTTCAGAAAAACTACAAGTTCATGTGATTATGCGATTTACATACTTGCCGACTAGTTTGATGTGTCGGAAATTGATTGATTGATTAAAGAAGTGTTGAAATGATTTTGTAAAAGAAAATGATACGCTTGAAAGCGTGGCCACCTCCAGTTACAGGGGAAACTCTGGCGAAATTTTTCTAAAAACCTAACACTTAGAATTATTTACAAGTGTTAGAATTATTTTGATATGTTTTCAAAATATATTTCGCCACGACTTTATTTACAAATATTCGGAGGTGGGATTTTCACAAAACTAAACGTGATAAATATATATTTGGTAAATATAATTTTTCACAACACTGTTTATGATTATTTTGTGAAAATACACAAATATTATTTTTAAAGTAAAAATAATATTTGCAAACGTTGACAAATCCAAAATAATGCAAACGCTTTCACGATAAACATATAAGTTACACCGGTAATTATTATTACCACACGATTACGAAAACGTAACTTACGCATTATACGGAAATGACTATGAACGTATATTTTATCAATGTATTATTTTTGGGGAAAAATTATGTGAAATGGAAATATAATATTTTTGAGAAAAATATTTATATTTGGAATGAAGATATATTAAGTGAGACTTAATATTATAAATTGAACGCACATGTATTAAATCCCCCATCCTTGGGAAGGAGATTAACTACCAAGTACATGCAAAATATAAACACGAAATAGTTGTCTAACTATTTCCCAAAAACCCAAACTATAAAGCTAAGGCACGGCCATCCGTCTAATAGAATTAGCACATGTAGGTCGTTGCACAGCTGCCTGACATTCGGAGTACTTGGTATAGCGACGCACTGACTGTGAGTTCATGTCTCCCTTTTCTCTTAACTGTTTTCAGTTTTCTAAACTGCGGGGGTGAAATACATGTTACAATGTTTTTTTTGGGTAAAGTACATGTTACAATGTTTATGATTACTTTATACATGGTATGGTTAGCGTAAGGAGGGTTACTTCTTAGATCATGTGAGTGGGTAGGCGGAAACTTGAGGCCATTAATCCTCATGGTAGGACCGAGGGACAGGAGCGGTAGATCTATCTGGGTGTAGCGAGCCCAGCCCCAGGTCCAGCATAACGGACCTCGGGGTGACTTAGTGCCCGACGCATAAATCCGCTAGGTTTGAGTCTTCCTACTTGCACTTCACACATATCAATGGCCTTGCAAACCATTGGTGATCTCTTTTTCCTTATTTGCTACATACCAGGATTTTTGATAAAGACAAAGGTTTATTTACTCACTTACACATGAACTCGCTCAACATTATTGTTGATTTTTCAACTTACATGTATTTCAGGGAATTAAAGATCTGGCACGGTATGGCACGTTTTCCCGCTGCACTATTTCCGAGGTCATCCGGGTTTAGGGAATGTGACTCTTTCCTGGACAAGTCACAGTCCTTAAACCATGTTTATGTTATGTTTATGTTTTGTTTGATTGTTGAACAATGTTATGGTTGCTAGGGTATTTTCCCGTTAAGACAATGGTATTGTATTTGGTTTTTAAAATTTAATGGATGATCTTGCATGTTTTTAATTCATATAGCTTTGTTATGATTAAGCTATGGTATTAAGAAGTCACACCAAATTAACCACGTTTCCGCAAAGCCAGGGTGTGACAGGGTCCTAGAAAGGTTATAGTCTAGGTCAAAGCTTTACTAATAACCTAATTCCCTATAACCATTGGCTCTGATACCAACTCTTCTGTCACACCCCGACCACGTAAAACATCAAATTGTGGCGGAAACGTCGGGGAGTGTTGTAACAGAATTATTGTTCCACAACCAAGGTAATTAAAATAATATTTTATTCATCACCCAAGGGTGGAATACATTGTTCAAAACAAGAACCAACATGTTACATTGTCTTAAAACTACTGAAGTAAAGAGTACATAACGTCATTAAACTAAGTCTAGCTCTGTTTTATGTCACTAAGGCCCAAGTCCACCCTAGCATGTCACGATCATCATCTTATGCATTAGCTCCTGAAACACATGTGAAAATAGGTACGTCAGCATAAAAATGCCTGTGAGTAACATAGGTTTTATGAAAATAGGATTCATGACTTAAGTTTAAGAAAAGTGTTTAATAAAAGTTAGTCATGAATCTTGTAAAATGTTTTGTTTTGTAAATCATTTGAAAAGCGATGAAATCAAATGATATGTATAAATAGAAGAATAACGTATGGTTAAAAGAATAACCAAGTAAAAATAAGTTGTATAAAACAAGTTGTTTTTGTAAAACGAAGTCTTGTGAAAATGTGTTATTTGTGTAAAAAATGTATGATTCCAAACTAAATGATTTAAATAACGCTATGACATGTAATACAATACAAGCACTTATATATAGGAAGTACCAGCAGCGTATCCACCATGCTTGTATCATACTACACACATATCGTTACTTAAGTCATTAAACAAACCACCAATGTACAAAGTCCATGTTTAAACCAACCATCAAATGTTCTTGTCTAAACCATTGTCATATGTTTAAAACCCAAAATGTAGTCATGTAGTTAAGTGTAAACAAAAGTTATGTATGGTAAGTAACAAAATGAGAATACTTAACCATAAGTAAAAAGGAACAAAACAAAGTATTTTGAATAAATCAAAAAGTTATGTTTTGCCAAGTAAAAGCTTGTTTTATTGATACAAACATTTATGTGGTAAGTTAACGCATTACATTCAAGCCTTGAGACAGCAGGATAACCTTAGAGTAAAGGTTATCAAAGTAAAAATGTTTTCTGATTCAGTCATTCCTTTCATCCAAACCAACCCAGGATGTCAGGAACGGGATTTGTCAAGTCCTATGGTACCATTACTTACTATCGAGCGGCGTAGCTAATGTTAATGAATGTAGTAAAGAACCGTTTATGCAAACCAAATGTTATACCAAATGTTAAAAAGTTATGTGAAAACAATGTACTAAGTATGCTAAGTACGCAAGATAGACTGTCTGTTTGGGAAGCTGGTAGTGCCACGAATTTAAACCTCATGTGCTGTCCGTTGTGTTACCATGATAGAGATTCAAGGGATCACCTATTCTTTGAATGCTCGTTTGCTTTGCTGGTTTGGAATAACGTTAAGGAGTGGACGAATATGGAAAATGTTAGTGGTACTTGGGCCGAAATTATGTCTTGGATGAATCAGAACTCGAACATGCAGGTTCCGGAAAATATTATCAGCCGCTTGGTTTTATCAGCTGCTTCTTATTTTGTCTGGCAGGAAAGAAATAATAGGCTCTTCTCTAGAAACCACCGTACGGAGATGGTGATTGCACGCGAGATCATTCGAACGGTTAGATTGCGCCTTTTGTCATTCAATTTCAAGTGGAGACCTGGCATTCGAAGATTACTAGAGAAATGGCAGCTTCCTAGTGGAAACATGGTCATTGATCCACGCTGATTAGTAGAGTCTTGTTTTTGTTTTTGTTGCTCTGTTGAGCTGGGTTGTTTAGTTGGTTGTTTTCTTTGGGCTGTCTTTGTTTGTTTGGCTGTGTTTTTCTTACCTTGGTATGCCAAGGTTTCGGTGTGTAACATTTCAGTTGCACAATTGTGCTTTTTTGATTTATAAAATTCACCGGGGTAACCCTTTACCCAATAAAAACATACAAAGCAGAAAAGTCATGAAAAACAATGTGCTAATATGCCATGTAAACATATATCGCAAAGTAATGTAATGTAAATCAATGTGCTAGCATGTTAAGTAAACATACATAGCAAAACATAATGAAATCATGTACTAATAGTGTACTAATGAACATAGCAAGTATAAGCTGTGAAAACATGGAAAGCATGAAAGTAACAAGTAGGCACATGTGTTTCACCCCAAAATGTTTGAAAAACAGTAAAAGAGGGGTCTATGTACTCACTTGAGATTTCTTAGAAGTCGTAGGATAACCACCAAGCAATGCTAGTAGATCACGGAATCAAACGGCACCTATATAGGTATCTACATTAATAAACGGACCTATCGGAGGATCGGGTAGTACGAGGGTTCGTAAACCAAATAAGTATGGGAACTTATGTAATATGGTTTAACAAAGCCTATATACTAAAACGAAACCTATCCTAAGTGCTTTTGACCCGTTACGACCCGCTTAGGTAGCTTATGCTACTTTAACGTGTCGTTCGCGTAAAATGCGTTCGGAAAGCCTAACTAGTCCTATGACAAGTAAGATATGCCTTAACATGCTTAATATTGTTGTTAAATCAGTTTAGATACCAAAAATTATGTTACATAGGTTTAAAATGAATTTTTGGCACAAAAGGGTATTTTGGTAATTTACCTAAGGCATAAGAACTACTTATCATACAACTACTTAAACGTCGTGACCATAAGGTATAACCTCGGAAGGTTATTCCCTATACAACTATGGTCACCTAAAATGTTTGGCCGGATCCTAAAGATCGACCAAATGGGTCGGGTTCGTAAGCATAAGCGATTGATTAGATCGCTCACCTTTACGACCCTAAACAAGCACAAATCTAAAAGCGACGAGCTAAACATGCTAGAACATGTTTAGTAATGTTAGAAAACAGGTTTGGTATTAAAACAAACAGTTTTAATACCCTAGAGTAGTTTGGTTACAAAATACGCGAGAAAACGCATTTTGGCCTAAACTATGACTCGTCACTGAGCCTAGATAACGTGGTAATCAGTAGGTATAGTCACTAGGGACTATAACCATCGTGATTACGCTCACGTTAGGAAGTTCAAACGAACTTCGTGTTGACCATAAACTGGTCAATGCAGAAAGTCAAACACAGTTTGACTTTAACGCTAAAACGAATGAAAAACGCGAAAGAATACTTACAGAAGGTCCCCGCAAGATTGATATTCCAAGTATTTCTCAGGTATGAAGTGTTCAACACTTCAACTTAGAGAAAATCTCAGAATTCAAGTGGGTTTTGAGCAAGACATGGTGGGGGTATTTATAGATGTAGTAGAACCGTTAGGATCGTTCGTTGAATAACGTGCTTCGATCTAGGCCGTACACATCAAGCCCATTGTTTTACAAAACCAGGGGAGCCCCCAAACCAGCCCATAGATTGCCTAAAACCATTTGCACAAGTGAGGAACAACTGGATCAAGCTGGATTGCATTTTCTGGTATCTGGCACCTGCTTACGGACCGTATGGAGTAGGTCTTACGGTCCGTAAGGACCCTGTAGGTCAGAAAGATTGAATTTGGCAGAACAGGCCCCTGTACCTCTAAACTTGATTTTTGATGCGATTTGGCACGTTTAAACCCCGTTAACCCCATTTTAAGGATCTAAAATGAAGTTAAAGTATAGGAAACTTGAAACATGCTCAAAAATATGCCGGATGTCGGTTCGTTTGGCCGTACGATTGCGTTGTTCGGTTAATTACGACGGAAGTCGTAACGGACGCAAAAATGGTCCAAATTGCGCGACGATTGGATTTTTGACAAGCTAATCACTAAAACATAATATTTTAATGATTACATAAATTTTTGGATGTCTGGATGAATTCAGAATGTAAGTTATGCGCGAAAATGCAAACTTATGCACTTTTTGACGCTTTTAGTCCCTGAATGACCCAAAAGTTTATTTTAGCACACCGAACCCATCAAAGCCTATTTCTAAGCTATGTAAGGGATATTTAAGGTGTGTTTAACTTATGCCCATGTTCCGGAATGTTTGTTACAGTTCAAATCGGCATACTTTCGCAGTTTGTCAATTTTAGTCCCTGTAAGCGAATAAACTTGATTTTGCCATACCAAAGCCTTCAAAACTTATTTCTAAGTTATGTAAAGGTTATTTAAGGTATGTTAAGCATAAATTGATGTTCCGGAGTATTTGTCGCATTAAACTGACTACGTTTACGCACCAGTTTGCGTATAATTCTCCAGAAAGCGATATAGAGTTTGAAATCGAATAAAAGTCAAAACATGAAAAACATCAAACATAAACAAACAAACATAGGGATCAAATAACTTTATTTCATTGATAACTGAACTGTTTACAATGATCACAAGCACAGATGTCACAAAAATGCCTGTGAGTTACATAGGTTTTCTTGAAAATAGGATTCATGACTTGTAAGTTTAAAAGAATGTTTTAACAAAAATTGTCATGAATTTTAGAAATGTTTTCTTTTATAAATCATATGATAAGTGATAAGAAAACAGATAAGAAAGATGTATAAATAATTAATTAAGTAAAATGAGTTTGTATATATTATATTGCTTGAAAAACAATATTTTGATAAATAGGTTGATAGTATATATAAAATTATTCTTTGGTTTTTAAGAAAGTCGAATAAGTAATATATTATAATATATTTAATTCCAAAATCGTTAAACAAATAGCATATTAAATAAACTTTGGTTGTCAAATAATAAATTTTCGGTAGTATATCAAAAGTATACTTTGGTTTAATTTATAACATATCAAAATATGTTTTGGTTTTATGACTGACATATTAAACTATGTTTTGGTTTATAATTAACATATCAAAATATGCTTTGGTTTTATGAGTAACATATTAAACTATGTTTTGGTAATTAACAAAATATATGTTGGTTTGTACAATATCACATATGAGAGCATATCAAACTATACTTTTGGGAGTATAACTAAATATACAAAAATAATGTGATTTGGAATTCATTGAGACCTAGTGCATCAAAATACACCTTTGAGACTATAGAAATACCACAAAGGCAATCCCTATTTGGATAAAATATCGGTTTCTGACATTCCATGACAACAGGAATGGGTGTCGAATCCTATAGCGCTATATCATACTACCAGTCGGTCTGGTGAACATAAAATAAGTACAATTCAACAATTAATTTTATAATCTTTGAAAAATCAGTGTTTAAACTATAAATAATCATTCAGTTTGTCAAAAGGTAAGTACTAATATGTATAATCAATTATACTTTGAAATCATGAACATAACAAATAGGTACACATGCTTCATCCCAAAACATTGAAAACAGTAAAAGAGGAGACTATGTACTCACTTGAGAGTGCTTAGAAGTCTTGAACAACTACCAAGCAAGCTATAGGGATCACAGAAATCAAACGGCACCTAATATAGGTAACTATGTAAATAAACCGGACCTAAATCGGAAGATCGGATAGAATGAGGTTTCGTAAACCAAATGAGTGTGGGAACTCATATGATATGGTTTAACAAAGCCTACATACTAAAATGAAACCTAACCTAAGTGCTTACGACCCATTACGACCCCGTTTAGGTAGCTTACGCTACTTTAACGCGTCATTCGCGTAAAACGCATTCGGACCGCCTAACTAGTCCTATGACAAGTAATATATGCCTTAACATGTCTAATAATGTTGCCTAATCAGTTTAGATGTCAAAATTTATGTTTTTTTTTTGGGTAAAGGGTTACCCCGGTAAATTTTATAAAAAATCAATAAGAGTACAGGCGTGCCAGAAGTAGCACACACAGCTAGCCTCGGCATACCAAGACTAGGAAAACCAGAAACAAACAAAACCAGAACCAACACAACCAGTTAAACACAACCCAAAAAAACTACCACACCAGACAGACACTAATTAGACCCTACAATCGAAATCCTCAGCCCGGGTCTTCATCCATAGCCCTTGACGGGATCTGCCACTTCTTCAGAACTCGGTTGTGATCGACATGCCCTTGGAACTTGAAGCCCATCAAACGAAGACGCACGGAGTTTTTAATTTTCTCTGTCACCTGATTAGCCGAGCATTGTAGACGGGAGAATAACTGGTTATTTCTTTCTTGCCAAATAAAATAAACCGATGCCGCTACAACCAATTTGCAAACAATTTGCTCCAATCTCTTTGAGTTCGAGTATTGATCCATCCACTCCTAAACTGAATTCCACGACTCATTAACACAATTTATATCCACCATAGATTTAACATTCATCCAGACCTGCGAAGCAAACTTGCACGAGAAAAAAAGATGGTCTCTAGAGTCACGATCGTGCTGGCATAGGGGACAACACATCAATCTTAGGTTTGTTTCACTACCCGCTTCCCAGACTTTCAACCGGTCTTGAGTCTTCAACTTATTCTTGATCACTAACCATAACTGAAAAGAATGCCTCGGGATACATTGACTGAACCAGACCATATTAGCCCAGCTAACTGGATGGTTACGCAAACGAATGGTATGCCAAACTTCCAATGAACTAAATTGCCGTTCATTACCCTCCAAATCTTTCCAAACCGTGTGGTCATGTAATTGTGAACTATTCTGATCGATTGTCAAGCCAATTAAAACTGGGTAATTATCATATCAAGCTTGGGGCCATCTCCATTGACCGTTACCATCTAAGATATCCGCCACAGAAGACTGAAGATTGAAGCCAGCATTTTCAATGTGTCGCGGAGTAATAAATGCCCTAAGGGGGCTCAAGTGACACCAGTTGTCGCTCCAGGCATTTGTTTGCAATCCACTCCGAATGACCTTCCAAATGAACGGCTGAACCATATTGCGAATCGATAAGAGCTTCCTCCAACCCCAACTCACGGAACCCCTACATTGGACATCCCAAAAATTTTGATTCTTTAATTTGTGAGCATAAATCCATTGCACCCATAGAGATTTCCTTCTAACAAGGATACTCCAAATATGAGTAGTGATAAGGGCTCTATTCACATCCCCAATTCTCCGAATTCCTAAGCCACCCTCAATCTTAGGAAGACATATATCATTCCACGCCACTTTTGCTTTTATTTTGCCAGCACTCCCGGCATTCCAAAGGAACCTACGAATTCGTTTTTCCAGCTCATTGACAACCCGAGCCGGAATAACAAAAACCGAGGCCCAATATATGTGCATAGAAGAGAGGACTGAATTGATAAGCTGCACTCTACCCGCAAAAGATAACGATTTTGTCATCCAATTATTAACTTTCTTATCCAATCGGTCCACTAAAAGCTTGCAATCCCCAGCGCCTAACTTTGACGAGATTAACGGCACTCCTAAGTATCGAACAAGCAAAGAACCTTCCTGAAACGGCATTTCATTAAGAATTTCATATTTGACCTGTTGAGGAACGTTACAAAAGAACACCATGCTTTTGGCCTGACTCGGAACAAGACCCGACATACTCGTGAATAACTCCAAAGCGGCTTTAATCTTTCTAACCGAATGAACACTTCCATGAACGAAAATAAAGAGGTCATCAGCAAAGGATACATTTATTATTCTTTGTTTCATACAATGAGCGTGGTACTTAAAAGAAGAGCTTGAACGAGCATTCTTTTGGAGCAATAAGGTGAGAACCTCCATAACGAGTGTGAACAGGTACGGAGACATTGGATCCCCTTGTCGAAGACCCCTTCTACCTTTAAAAAAAACATGAAGATTGCCGTTTATGCTCAATGAATACGTAGCCGTAGTGACACACGCCATAATCCATTTCACCATCGTTTTGTGAAACCCAAACTTGTCAAGAATCTTCTCCAGAAACGACCAACTAACTGTATCATACGCCTTCTGAATGTCGATTTTAAACGCACATCTAGGAAGGCCTTTATTCAAGTGATAGTTGTGCATCAACTCCTGAGTTAACAGAATATTATCAGAGATCCATCTGCCTGGGACAAAAGCAGATTGGTTAATACTAACCAATGACTCCAAGCTCCCTTTTACCCTATCCGTGATAATCTTGCTAATGCATTTGTAAAGAACATTACAGCATGAAACAGGCCGATAATCAAGAACAGAGTCAGGGGTATCCACTTTTGGAATAAGAGCCAAGATTGTGTGATTTAACTGTTTCAGGATTTTCCCATTGTCAAAAAAATCTAGAACTGCATTCGTTACCTCATTACCCACTATCTCCTGAGCATGTTTAAAGAAGGCTGACGTATAACCATCTGGGCCAGGAGCTTTGTTTTCACTTATACTGAACATAGCATTCTTTACTTCTTCCCGCGTAACCTGGCGAACCATATTAACTGCTTCATCCGGATTAACAACATTAACAAACACGTCATCCATATTCACGGTAGTAACCGGATCCTCCTTGCCTAAAAAAGCTGAATAATGATCAACAAGAGCGGTCGCAGCTTCATCACCTTCAAACCGATTACCAGCCACATCCCGAATGCATTGAATTTTGGTTCGATTATTTCTGCATTTAACACTATTGTGAAAGAAAGCCGTGTTAGAATCCCCAACACAGAGCCATTCCACCTTCGACTTTTGTTTCAAAAAACATTCCTCGTCATAAGCAGCAATTTTGAACTCCTGAAGGCACTCGAGCTCCCTTTTCCGAATATCCTCATCCATCGGATTAGCATCAACCATATTCTGGATAACATCTATCTTCATGCGTAACTCAAGAACTCTTTTATGCAGGTTACCTTGTTGGAAAAGGATCTTTCTGAGTCCTGGTTTCAGATTTTAAATTCAGGTTTGGAGACAATAAAATTTGCAAACTTGAATGGCTTAGGCCGAGAATTGTTAGAAGTATTGGTCAGCTTCAAAATGCACGGAGTATGATCAGAGACTCGATACGGGTGGTAAATAACGTAAGCGTCAGGAAATAAATCTAGACACATAACATTACTCATTACTCGATCAATTTTCCTCAGCAAACCGATCCCTTCCTTCGGCTTCTGGTTCCAAGTGAAGTGAATACCATGGCCCTTAACATCAACAAGCTCCGATTCTTCGATGCATTCACAAAATTCCCGCATGCCTATCGATTGACTAGAAGGACCAAACAACGAGTCATCCGCATGGAGAGCGGAATTAAAATCCCCCATGACGAACCATGCCTTGTCCGTACACAAAAGCTTGTGTCTACATAAATCCTCCCAAAGACTTCTTCGCTCTTGGTACTTATTTTTCGCATAGACAAAAGAGCATAAGATACTTGAATTATCAGCTTTGGACCAGATTTGTGAGTGGATTACTTGATTGTGATAAGATCATAATATCCACCAATTCACTATCCCAACCGAGAATAATTCTAGCCCCCCGATCACATAACCCCCCATTTGACGTCGAACTCCACTTCCTAAAGACATTTTTACAAACTCTATCCAGTTTAGCGACTTCCACATGTGATTCTAGGATAGCACAAACCGAGACCTTATTTTCTGAAAGCATTACAAGAACCTCACTTTGTTTCAGGGGTTGGTTCAAACCCCGTATATTCCATGAAAGGATGCTATCCATGGAGACCGCTATGTCCGGGAGTGCTTGCCCCCTCAGCAACCTTTTTCAGGTTATCATTTCTCATAAACGCAGCCGTTTCCGTAGGAATTATCTCCACCACCTCCTCATCATTCTTAGTATGCCTCCCCTTATTATTGTTACCAGTTTCCCTCACAGCATTATCATCCTTTACCTCCATCTCATCTATCTTCGATAAAGCCTCAAACGAGTTCCGGGTTTTGACATCATCACTTTTCTTGCCATTGACATTTACCTCCTTTGTACCAGACGTACTCAGATCCGACTTGTTGACCTTTGGCTTGTAAATAAATTTCTGCTTTTGTTTCTTTGGAACCACCCCTACTCGAGCCGTCTTCCTCTTATCCATAATAAAGCCCTCATCATCCACCACTACTTGCTTTGCTTTTTTATTTTCATTCTTCCCACACGTTTGATCATTGTGACCAAAAATGCAACATAACGAGCATCTTTGCGGCTTCCACTCATATTCCACATTAACTACTTCAGTAATATATCCCTCCTCCTCAAGCTTTGGAATAGCAACAACAATATGGTCCTTTAGTTCATGATCTGCATTAATTTCTACCAAAGCCCTAGCAAAACTACTCCTGCCCCAGTTCTCCGAGCACATATCAGCCGTATATCCATCCAGACGTTTTGGCTCACCTATCTTAGAAGCTAACAAGCTTAATCCATCATCAGTATAGATCGCAATGGGCACATTATGGAATTTCACCCAAACCGGCACAGATTTAATACCTTCCTTCTTAAGACTAACTGACGGAGACCAGACATTAAGAAACAGCGGCACCTTCCTGATCAACCAAGGTCCACCTTCCAACACTTTTGCCATACCCTCTTTTGAGTCAAATTTAAAGAAAAAGAATCCATCTGAGTTCATCATGAGTTTAACAAACCCATACTTAGCCCAAACATTCTTAGCATAGTACTCGACAACAGGGTATGGTAGCCGATTACCCAAGAAGTAACCATATAACACATTGACAAACTTCTCCTGAACTTTACGAATTACCTCTCGAGGAATGACAACATCTGCATCAGGTTTCGTCTCTCCTGAATCCATCTTCCTGAAATTAACTTCCTTTTTCACAATGTAGACATTCTTAACCCTATCCGCATAAGACAACTTTACGGCTCCCTCCTCTTTATTATGATCGGCTGAGTTACTTGTCTCTTGGACTGGAACTGAGACCTTTTCCAATTCATCAATTATGTTAATCATTCTTGGGTCCTTTTGGACGACTCCCCGCCTCGGCAACAACGGATTACCATCAATCTTTAATGACTTAGCATCAAGACTACTCCAAAAGGAAGACAGGTTACCACGCACTTCCTTTGGATTCGACTGCTTTGCATTGTTTGAAGGGATAAAGATATCCCCATGCAACTTTTCAGAGAACGACTGAAACCCTAAATCCTCCAACCCTTGATCCGAATTACCCTCCATGCACGACACTCGGACAGAAATCAAAACCAGGCGACAATAACATGCATCATCCAATAACAAACCCTAATCCTTTTAACCCTAGTAACAATCTTCAAACCTTAACCTATTAATCCAGAGTTATCGATCTAGCTAAATTAGTCTCAGCTAACCGCAATCAACAACAACCAGACTAATAAATCAGGTTTTCGAACTGAAAACAAGGGTGGCGATTAAAACAAAACGAAAAAAGAAAACCCTACTATCAAAATCGGTCACAATTGCTAACGAGTTCGTTATAGAGTTATGATTGAAATCAAACTCTAATCACAGACTGTTATACAGAAGATCACAATCAAGAAACTAGGGTTACGACTAGAACCAGAATCGCCAAAAGGAAGGAGAGAAAAAGGGTTATGTCAAAATGTCAAAATTTATGTTTTTTTTTTTTTTTGGGTAAGGGTTACCCCGATGAATTTTTATAAATGAACCAATAAGAACAAAGGTGTGTCAAAGCAACACACCAACTAGGCTTGGCATACCAAGCCTAGGAAAGCCAACAAAACAACCAAACATCCAAAACAACCACACAAACATATCTAGTACTAGACACAACCACGACCAACAATACGACCGAAAACAAACTCTAAACTAAACAACTACTATCCTGGATCAGGATTGTTCCTGTCATTGATCTTCCAGATGCTGAAAATCCTTCTCCTAGCCGATTCCAGCCGAAACTTGAATCCCATCAGTCTTAAACGAACTGAGCTTTTAATCCTCTCCGCAACTTGTATCTCGGTCAAATGAGATGAGCTGAAGAGCCGACTATTCCGCTCTTGCCAAACATAATAGGAAGCCGCAGCAATTACCAACTTACAAACGATATCATCCACTTTCTTAGACTTGGCTGATTGATCAATCCAACCCATTAAGGAGTTCCATGTATTGTCAACACTATCTAAATTCACCATGCTCTTCACATCTATCCAAACTTTAGTCGCAAATGCACATTGAAAGAACAAGTGATCTCGACTATCTCTTCCCTTTTTACACAACGGGCAGCACATAAGGTTAAGGTTTGTGGCACTCCCAGCTTCCCAAACCGCTAAACGATCCTGAGTCTTCAGTTTATTCTTAATAACCAGCCACATATGAAAAGAGTGCCGAGGAACACATTGAGCAAACCAAACCATATGAGCCCAGTTTGCAATATTATCCCTGTTTCGAATCGTGTTCCATACATTAGCTGCTTCAAAGTCACCAACATTACCTTCCAAATCTTTCCAAACCAAACGATCAATATCATTTCCAACCAACTGGGGCGGTTGAATAGTTATTAAAACCGGAAACAAATCAAACCAAGCTTGGGGCCATCTCCAATTCCCATTCGCATCAATTACATCCGCAACCGTCAAATTCAAATTAAACCCTGCATTTGCTATAGCACGAGGAGTAATAAATGAGCGCAAAGGACTTACATGGCACCAGTTATCACTCCAAACATTAGCTTGCAAACCACTCTTGAGCAAATACCAGATGAAGGGTCTCATAATACCCCGAATGGATAAAATTTTCCTCCAACCCCAACTCATACTACCCCGACAAGGAATCTCCCAAAAATTCCTCCCCTTAAGCTTATAGTCATGAATCCATTGCACCCAAATAGAGTCCTGTTTACTTATAATGCTCCAAACATGTTTGGCCATAAGCGATTGATTCACATCCGAAATGGATTTAATACCCAACCCCCCCTCTTCCTTAGGTAAACAAACATCTTTCCAGGCAACTTTAGCACGAATTTTACCCTCCGAACCCGCGTTCCACAAAAATCTACGAATTATTTTCTCTAGCTCATTGATAACACGAGTGGGGATAATGAAAACAGAGGCCCAATATATATGCAAAGAAGAAAGAACCGAATTAATCAGTTGAAGACGACCCGCAAATGATAGAGTCTTCGTCATCCAATTAACAATCTTCTTATCCATGCGCTCAATAAGCACTTTGCAATCTTTAAAGCTAAGTCTGGAAGAAATGAGCGGGACCCCCAAGTAACGAACCGGTAACTCACCCTCCTGAAATGGCATGATATCCAGAATTTCCTGTTTAATCAACTGGGGAACATTGCAGAAGAAAACTGTACTTTTCGCATGACTAGGAACCAAACCAGAAATATTAGTAAACGTTTCAAGAGCCTGCTTAACCTTTTTAACCGAGATAACATCACCATGCACAAAGATAAAAAGGTCATCAGCAAACGACACATTAATTATTTTTTGCTTGGCACAATTAGCGTGATATTTGTATGGAAAACTAGCAGCCTGTTGAAGCAAAAGAGAAAGAACCTCCATGATTAAAGTAAATAAGTAAGGAGACATTGGGTCTCCCTGCCGAAGCCCTCGTATGCCCCTAAAATATCCATGGAGATTACCATTAATGCTCAACGAGTACGAGACTGTAGTAACACATGTCATAATCCAGCCAACCATTTTATGATGGAACCCAAATCGATTCAACACCTCTTCGAGAAACGACCAATTAACCGTGTCATAGGCTTTCTGGATATCAATCTTGAAAGCACACCTAGCCGGACCCCTATTGAGGTGGTAATTATGCATTAGCTCTTGTGTAAGTAAAATATTATCAGAAATCTTTCGCCCTGGCACAAAGGCAGATTGATTAATGCTAACAAGAGTTCCCAAACTACCTTTTAAACGATCCGTGATAATTTTGCTTATGCATTTATAAATCACATTACAGCAAGAGATCGGCCTGTAATCTAGGACTGAATCAGGAACTTCTTTTTTCGGAACCAATGCAAGAATAGTGTGATTAACCTGATTTAGAATCTTTCCATTTTCAAAAAATTGCAACACCGCATCGGTAACCTCGTTGCCCACAATCTCCCACGCATGTTTAAAGAAGGCCGAGGTATACCCATCAGGCCCCGGGGCCTTATCCTCTCCAATACTGAACATGGCATTTTTGACTTCCTGACGAGATTATTGAGCAACCATTTGATCCGCAACCTCCCTACTCAACACATTAACAAAGAGATTATCCATGTTAACAGTTTCAACCGTACCATCGAACCCCAAAAAATCCTTATAGTGCGCGAGTAAAGCATCAGCAACATTATCCCCTTCATGACGCACTCCCAACCGGTCCGTAATACTACATATTTTAGTACGAGCATTTCTGGCTTTCACAGAGTTGTGAAAAAACCGAGAATTGGAGTCTCCCGCACACAGCCATGTTACCTTAGATTTCTGCTTTAAAAAACACTCTTCGTCATATGCCGCTGATTGAAAATCTTGAAGACATTGAGTCTCCAATTGTCGAAGCTGAACATCCAACGGGTTTTGATCAATTCGGCTCTGAATATCATCCAATGATTTCCTCAACTCATTTACCCTAGCATGTAGATTACCTTGGTTGAATAGAATCTTCCTCAGCATAGGCTTCAAATTCCTCATTTTCTTCACAACAGAAAGCATAGAGATACCTTCAACTGTTTTAACCCATTCACATTTAACAACCTCCTTAAATTCAGGTTTCATAACAATGAAGTTCGGAAATTTAAAAGGTCTCGGCTGATTTCCACTAGATGCCACGGTTCTTAAAATGCACGGGGTATGGTCAGAAACTCTAAATGGATGAAACAAAGCAAAAGCATCCGGAAAATGATCAATAAAAGAAATATTACCCATAATTCGATCAATCTTTTTGAGAATACCCACCCCACTTTTCGGCTTTTGACTCCAAGTATATTGCAGCCCATGAGCTTTAATATCAAACAAATCAGCTTTTTGAATACAATCATTAAATTCATGCATACCAATAGACAACTTGGACGATCCGAACAAAGAGTCTTCCATATTGAGAGCCGAATTAAAATCTCCCATCACCACCCACGGCTTATCATGACAGAAAGCCCTATGCTTACATAAATCCTCCCAAAGGCGTCTTCGATCCTGATACTTATTTTCAACATAAACAAAAGAGCAAAAAAGGAGCTTTTTGCTATCTTTAAAAATAACCTGAACATGCATAAGTTGGTCTGATTGAAACAGGACCATAACATCAAAAACATTTGGATTCCAACCAAGAATAATCCTTGTACCCCGTGAGCATAAACCCCCATTGGACGTCCAGCACCAATTACGAAAAACATACTTACATACTTTAGCCAACTTAGAGACATCAACATGAGATTCTAGAATAGCACACATATCTAGCTTATTTTCAGCAACAATAGAACGAACCTCACTTTGTTTCAGGGGCCGGTTCAAGCCCCTAACATTCCAAGACATTATGCTACCCATTTAAACCATTCAGACCGGGAGTGCTTGCCCCCTCAGAATTAGTATGCTGGTTATTAGTCATAAACCGTGCCATCTCAGTCGGAGTAACCTCCTTTACCTCGTCATCTGCGTTCGTAGACCGATTAGTCTCCACATGCAACCTAGTGTCTTTGTCAACATCTCCGGACTCCTCTCCATTACCATCCACTCCCGCTAATACATCAAAAGAATTTCCTGTTTTGATATGACTAGATCCCCCGCTATTATTTTGCTTCGTACCTGAAGTACTCGCACCCGATTTATTTGGTTTTGGCTTGTAGACAAACTTTTGTTTCTGTTTTTTCTGCCCAAACCCAAACCTAGCAACCTTTCTTTTATCCGTGACAAACCCTTCCTCATCCACCATAACTTGCTTTTGGCTAACATTAACATTCTTAGGACAGTTTTGATCATTATGACCAAAAATGCAACACGTAGTACAATGATGCGGTTTCCATTCATACTCAAGTTTAACTTTTTCCATGATAAAACCATCCTCTTCCAGCTTCGGTATAGCAACAACTATCTGATCCTTAAGAATATTATCTGCACTAACCTCAATCAAGGCTCTAGCAAAGCTGCTCCTACCCCAACTATCCGCACACATGTCCGCTGTGTAGCTATCTAGCATTTTTGGAGTTCCAACTTTCGACGCCAATAAACTCAATCCATCATCCGTATAGATAGAAATAGGAACATTATGCAGCTTAACCCATATCGAAACCGACTTAATTCCTTCTTTTTTCAAGCTAACCGAAGGAGACCAAATGTTAAGAAAGATAGGGACTTTACGAATCAGCCAAGGCCCTCCCTCAAGAGCTTTATTCATACCTTCCTTTGTATCAAACTTAAAGAAGAAAAATCCTTCAGCGTTCATCATAACTTTAGCCAACCCAAACTTTGCCCAAACATTTTTAACATAGTACTCCACAACAGGAAATGGCAACCTGTTCCCCAGAAAATAGCCAAATAGCACGTTCTCAAACCTGTCTTTAACCGTTTTAACTACCTCCTTCGGAATAACAATGTCAGCTTCCTGATGAGTCTCTGTTGTATCCAGCTTCCTAAAGTTAACTTCACGATTAGACTTAGAGTTCATCATCACCTTCTTAGCATAAGATACCTGGTTCTCCTGGTTTCCTTGTTGTTTATCAGCATAAATGTTCTGAACCGGAACCGTTATTTTCTTTTTGGGTAAAGGGTTACCCCGGTTATTCTATTAAAATGCAACCGCAATTAAGTACAAGTAGTGAGGATATGTTCCACACTAGTTCATATACAGGACATGCCCCATATATGTAAATCAAAACAAAAAACCAAAGACCAATAACACCCCATAACCTAGTCTACTATACATCATGACACGACATCTAGTAGACAAACAATGCAAAAACACAAAACAAATCCTCAACCACCATCATCAAATATAAAGTAGCCACAAAACAGCAGCCCCTTCAGACGAAAAACAGCTAGCCTATCCATTCGAGAACTTGGTAGAAGAGGTGCTTGCCCCTGCTTTCGAAGAGAAAGGATGAGTACCCGATGTCATAAATGCACTAGTTTCATTGTAGACTTCTTCAACCTCCTCCTCATCCGATTCCTGCTGGTCATGCTGAGCTTCACCATTTTTACCCACATTCTTACCCGTATCCGATAGAACATCAAACGGATTGTGCGTTTTGACACTAGGTGGCGGACCTGAGGTAGTAGCCCCACCCTGCGGCTTGGATCCAATCGGCCGATATTCGAATTTCTGCTTCTGCTTATTAACAGGAAACCCTGATTTCCTAGCCGCTTTTTTGCGCTCCACATCCGTAAATCCCTCTTTGTCTACAGCCGGCTGTTTCACTTGCTTCCGGGTATTGCTTCCCTCTTGTTTGTTCTGACCCGTTATCGGCCCCTTAGGAGCCCTCCTAGGCTGTCTCGGGCAGGAATCATCAGAATGACCAAACACCTTACAATGAGCACACCTAAGAGGACTCCATTCATATTCAACCGACAAAACCACTTTACTAAAGCCTTCCCCCTCCAACTCTGGAACTGCAATAACTATCTCCTCCTTAAACCCATTTTCAGCTGAAATTTCTACTAACGCTCTCGCGTAGCTACTCCTCCCCCAATTATCTGTGCACATAGATGAAGTGTACGTGTCCAACATCTTAGGCTCACCAATAGCCGTAGCAATCATACTCAATCCATCCTCCGTATACGCAGCAATCGGAACATCATGGATTTTAACCCACACTTGCAACTTCTTTACCTCCTTCTTTTCTAACATAGAAGTAGGAGACCAAATATGCAAAAACATAGGCTGTGATCGGATAATCCAAGGGCCTTCTTTAAGAACATTCAACATACCAGCTTCATTAGCAAACTTAAAGAAAAAGAACCCATTAGCATTCATCATTGATTTCTGTAATCCAAACCTCTTCCACTGGTTCTTCACAAAATAGTCCACAACCGGATATGCAACTCTGTCTCCTAGGAAGTAACCATACAGAGTGTTCGCTAATTTTTCTTGCACTGCTCTAACCGAATCACGAGGCAGAACCACATCACAACCCTCATACGTAACCGTGCTAGCAAGAGATCTGAAATTTACCTTAACAGGTTTGGCTGCTAGAACCGATTCTACATATGACATCGGTTTTGAGTTGTTACCACCATCACTAGGCACCCCGGACGATCTTATGTTCTCTAACCCAGCCGATTCAGCAACATGATCAGAATTAGGAGGCACATAAGTACTGCTAGAACTTGACCGTGAGTTTCCAGCCTTGGTGTGTCCCGAATCCTTAGCCAAATCCTCAGATGTTGATGAATCCAGATTATGCAGTTGAACGGGTCGAGAAACCTTTGTTAGTTCATCAATAATGTTTATTCCACGTTTTGGCTGCACCGAATTACCGTTAACATCAAGAAGACGATTAGCAATCTGTTGAAACGTCAAAGGTGACCTTCCACCAGATTTAAATCGATCATCCATAACAAAGCAAAAACAACTCTCTATAACCCTACCGATCAAGACGAAGCAAAAGAACCCACACAAACCAGCCGACAACAAATAAAAATAAAGCCGAAACCCTAAACTAGCAATGCCCTAACCCATGATTCTTACCAATCGGACAGGTAACTGATTAACCAAAGCTGATTGACCAGCAAACACTCCAATCTGTTTGAATATGAATTGACGGCGGCGAGAAACTTATAACCCTAGCCGACAAACAGGATCCGCAAACCAGTTGGGAGATAGATGTTAGGAACCTCTAATCTCTGAACTGAAGTTGAAGAATCACGCTGAAAATCTAGGATTTCACGGAGGAGGAAGTCTTTTTTTTTGGGTAAAGGGTTACCCCGGTGAATCTATTAAAATGCAACCGCAAATAAGTACAAGTAGTGAGGATGTGTTCCACACTAATTCATATACAGGACATGCCCCATATATGTAGAACAAAATAAAACCAAATACCTATAACACCCCATAACCTAGTCTACTATACATCATGACACGACATCTAGTAGACAAAACAAAGCAAAAACACAACCATAATCTTCAACCGCCATCATCAAAAATAAAGAAGCCGCAAAACAGCAGGACATTAATAACCCGAGGCTTAGTCCGATCATTCACAACCACTCCACGTCTCGGTGCCATTGTTTTGCCATCAATATTCAGAATTTTACTCCCCAAACTCTTCAGAACAGTTGACGGCTTCCCATACACATCACGGTAATCAGCATTCAAAGATGGTGGTTTCCCATAAATTTCATTAATATCAGGCGGTTCAGAATTCATCTTCGTAGGAGCTAATCACATGCAGACGTAAAAAAGTAGCTAAATAGGATAGAGAACAAACCCTAATCAGCCGCCAAAGGAAATCCCAAGCGAATCAAGAAACCCTAATCCACCAATAACCAAGAACTTGACAAGGAAACAATAGTAGCTAGATGGAAACCCTAATCCGCCACCAAAACAGAACCTAGCAACGAACCTCAAATCAAGAACAACCCAAAACGACTTGGCCGCAAACCCTAGCAGCAAAAAACGAAAAGAAAAAAAATCCTAAACCTGATTTCAAAAGATTAGGAATCACGGTAGAAGTCTAGAAACCTTATTCAGAAGGATCGACAACACCACAATTGCTAACCCAGATTAATCAAGAATAAGATCAGAATGAACAAGAAGCTAGGGTTTCTCAGAATCGCCAGAGTCGCCCAGAGCCAGAGTCGCGATGTCAAAATTTATGTTTTTTTTTAGGTAAAGGGTTACCCCGGTGATTCTATTAAAATGCAACCGCAATAAAGTACAAGTAGTGAGGATGTGTTCCACACTAGTTCATATACAGGACATGCCCCATATATGTAAAACAAAACAAATCCAAAGACCTATAAAACCCCAAAGACCTAGTCTACTATACATCATGACTCGACATCTAGTAGACAAACAATGCAAAACACAAACACATAATGTCAACCACCATCATCAAAAATAAAGTGGCCACAAAACCGCAGCCCCTTCAGACGAAAAGCAGACAGTCTATCCATTCGAGAACTTGGAAGAAGAGGTGCTTGCCCCTGCTTTTGACGAAAAAGGATGAGTACCCGATGTCATAAATGCACTAGTTTCGTTGTAGACTTCCTCGACCTCCTCCTCATCCGATTCCTGCTCGTCCCTCGAAGGTTTCTTCTCAACCCGGCCCACTGTGGTACCCCCCTGATTACCAGCCACTCGACCCCCCATGTTACCATTACCATCGTCATCTTTAAGACTATCAAAGGGGTTCGACGTTGAAACCTGATTCGAATTTTTCACAGCCGCATTCGGTTTAGGTTTGACAACCGGACGATATACTACCTTAGGTTTTTGATTCTTTATATGAAGCCCTTGAGTAGTAGCTTTCTTCTTTTTAGCACCCACAACCTGAAAATCATCACCTTTTTTCCCATAATCCCCAATTGGAACAACCTGAGGGTTCTTTGGGCACGAACTATCATCATGACCAAAAACGCAGCAACCCGAACACCTTAAAGGCTCCCAATCATATTCAATTTTGACTTCCACCTTAGAATAACCATTACCATCTAAAGATGGAATGGCAACAGTGACACTTCTTTTTAATTCAGCCCCCGCCTGCACTTCAATAAGAGCTCTAGCGTAACTACTTCTTCCCCAAGAATCAGCACACATCGTAGCAGTATACGTATCCAACAACTTAGGCACCCCTATCTTTGATGCAATCAAACTAAGACCATCCTCAGTATAAGCTGTAAGCGGCACATCGTGCATCTTTACCCACACCGGAATAGCTTTAAGATCCTCTTTTTCTAGTTTGATAGAGGCCGACCACATCTTCAAGATAATCGGAACATTTCTTATCATCCATGGCCCATCCTCTAACATTTTATCCATCCCTTCCTTAGTTTTAAACTTAAAGAAGAAGAAGCCATTCGCATTCATCATCAATCTATCCAGACCGTACTTAACCCAATTGTTCTTAGCAAAGTAATCCACCACCGGAAACGCTAGCCGTTTACCCAAGAAATACCCATAGAGAGTGTTTGCATACCTGTCCGTGACTTGCTTAACCGAAGCCAACGGAATAACAACATCAGCTCCATCAACAACCTCAGAAGACTCCATCTCCCTAAAATTCACCGGCACCTTCTCCTTCAAGTTCTTTACTGCATTTGCAAAAGATACCGGTTCCGTTGTCACTGAAGGTTGCAAATTCCCCTGACCTGCCAAAGCAGCCGCATTGAATTCCAATCTTTGCGCATATCTCTCGGTAGCTTGCTTAATCCCTTCCCAATCAGAAACCCTAGTTGCTGACCGCAGGTTTTCAGCTTCAATTGGAACTGAATTCTTAACCAATTCATCAATTATGTTAACATTACGAGGTTCAGTTTGAGCCGAGAGATCGTCTATGATTTTAAACCTTGCTGCAATTTCTTCAAACGTTGCCCTTGTTGTTTTCCACCAGAACCACTAACATCATCCATCCCAAAGTTGGCAAACCCTAGCAGCCGTTCACTAGAGATACAGCCAAGGAATCGGCTGAAGATAACCCTAGCCGAACACAACTAGGATATCGATCAAACCCTTGATTCACAAACCCTGATTTAGTGCCTTCAAGATCAGCGCCGACCGCAATCCAAGAAATCAGCGCCGACCAGCAACCCTAATTCGAAAACACTTGTTTACCGAATCAGAAATTGATTACCGAATCAGAAAGACCGAGTATAATCAGCACCGCAAACCCTAATCTGAGCGCCGCACAACCCTGCTCTGAAACAGACAAAGATTGAAAGCAGTGAAACCCTAGCACAAAACGACGATGTGATAAGCTTCAGATCTTTAATCCCGTAATCAAATGACCGCCGAACAGGAAGATAACAAAAAACCGAAACCCTAGAAAAATAATAACCCTAATCTGATTTCAATTGTTTAGAAATAGAGAATCAATTGATGATAATCGAATCCCTAGATGCTAAACAGATCGATCAAGACTCGGATTTGATGAACGAATTGAAGGTTTCAAGGTTTTTCCCCAAAATCGCCCAGTGTCTTTTAGTTAACAACTTGTTCCGATCACGTTTATTCGGGGATCCAAACTGTCAAAATTTATGTTATATATGCTTAAAATGAATTTATGCGTAAAAAGGGCATTTTGGTCATTTACCTAAGGCATATAAACTACCTATCATACAACTACTTAAACGAAGTGACCATAAGTTATAACCTCGGAAGGTTATTCCCTATACAACTATGGTCACAAAATATGTTTGGTCGAATCCTACTGATTGACCAAACGGGTCGGGTTCGAAAGTCTAAGCGGTTGTTTAGATCGTTTACATTACGACCCTATATAAGCACCAATCTAAAAGTGACGAGCTAAACATGTTAAAACATGTTTAACGAGGTTTGAAAATAGATTTGGTATCAAGACAAAGGGTCTTGATACCCAAAAGTAGTTTGGTTACAAAATACGCAAGAATATGCATTTTGGCCGAAACTACGACTCGTCACTAAGCCTAGATAACGTGGTAATCAGTAGGTATAGTCACTAGGGACTATAACCATCGTGATTACGCTCACGTTATGAAGTTCAAACGAACTTCGTGTTGACCATAAACTGGTCAATGCAGAAAGTCAAACAAAGGTTGACTTTTAAGCTAAAAACGTAAAAGAACGAAAGAATACTTACAACGGGTCCAAGAACGGAAGTTTTGATCCGATTACTCTCAGGTATGAAGTGAATACTTCAACTTAGAGAGCCAAATCAGATCAAATGTGCATAATTCAAATGAGGGGCAAGGGTATATAGAGGATTTCTAGAACCGTTAAGATCGTTCATCGAATAACGTGCTTCGATCTCATCCGTACACATGTGCCCATGGTTTTGTGAAACCATGGGAGCCCCTAAAATGGCCCATAGTACTGGAAATACCATTTGCAACACTCACAAACAGCTGGAACAGGCTGTAACCAGGTGGTAAATGGTTTTTGCAGGTCTGACACTATCTCGCGGCCCGCGTAAGAGTCTTAGGGGACTTACGCGGCCCGCCTGGACTCCCTGATCTGCACATATGTTTCAGAATTTGCTGTTTTGGTCCCTGCACATGTTTAAGCCCATTTCCGACACATCTAAGGCCCGTTAAGCCAACTTTAGCGGCCTATAATGATGCCTAAACATAGTGGACATGAAACATGCTCAAAAATATGCCGGATATCGGTTCCTTTGGTCGTACGATCGCGATATTCGCTTAATTACGATGAAATGCGCATGAACGCGAAAAACGATCCAAATCACGCGACGAATGGAATTTTATCATGCCAATCACTACAACATAATATTTTAATGATTACATAAATTTTTGGATGTCCGGGTGTATTCAGAACATAAGATATGCGCGAAAATGCAAACTTATGCACTTTTTGACGCTTTTAGTCCCTATTGATTAAGAAAGTTTGTTTTTGCACACCAAACACCTCAAAGCCTATTTCTAAGCTATGTAAAGGATATTTAGAGCATATTTAACTTATGATCAAGTTTCAGAATGTTTTTTTTTTTTGGGTAAAGGGTTTACCCCGGTGATTTTATATATTCACAACCAATAAAAACAAGTAGTGAGGAGACGTCCTCACTAGTTCTTACATGAGACATGCCCCATGCAAGTAAACCAAAACAACCAACCAACACATCAAACAAACAACTAGTCTAACAACTAGAAACAGCAAAATAAAAACACGTTAGATCCGATTAGCCTCCATCGTCGTTCACGGTTTCCTCCGCAATCCCCCATTTGTCTCGCAATCTATTAACATTGATGCATTGCCTGAATTTAGTGCCCATAAGTTTGTATCGGATGGTTTTCAGAATTGTATCACATATAGTATCCGGAGGTCTCGTTTGGTTTCTAAATAATCTCGCGTTTCGCTCTTGCCAAATCACATAAGCGGTCGCTCCAACCAAGAGTTTACTAGCATATGTATCTGCGGATTTCGATTTTCCTCGAGCCTTTAGCCAGCCGATAATCGAGCTCCACTTCGGCTCCACTCTAGCCATACCCGCCTTTTCTCGAACCATGAGCCAAATTTTAGCTGAAAAACTACATTCAAAGAAAAGGTGCTCATGTGAATCAACATTTTCGTAACAAAGCAGACATCACAACATGTTCATATTTTTCCTCCTAGATATATCCCACTGAAGAATAATATCCTGTGTCAGAAGCTTCCGACGCATGATAAGCCACATTAAGAACGCGTGTCTGGGAATACATTGAGGAAACCACACTATATTAACCCAGTCTATTTCTTGCTCCCTAGACCGAACCGAATGCCAAGCTATAGAGGACGAAAAATCATGCGTAACATCACCTTCCTTCCAACATAACCTGTCAGAACTATTCGGATCCAAACGAATATTATCAAGCTGATCTAACATAGGGAACCGAGACCTCCACTCCTCCGGCCACGCCCAAGAGGTGTCTAGAAAGACATCCGCAACTTTATCATTAAGCGTAAACCCTGCATTAGTGATCACACGAGGCGAAATAATGTTGGCGAGAGGCCCAAGGTGACTCCATAAGTCGTACCAGGCTGAAGTATCATTCCCATTCCCCAACTTCGACCAAATGTGATTTCTCAATAACGGTCTTATTTGAAGGAGCTTTCTCCAAGACCAAGTACAATTCGACCCTTCTCTACACGTCCAGAAATTATGGTGCTGTAATCTATATGAATAAATCCAAGCAACCCATAACGAATCCCTATAAATCCAGGCAGAATGTTCGTTACAGTATGAATCGGCATACTTTCGCAGTTTGTCGAAATTAGTCCCTGTAAGCGAATAAACTTGATTTCGACACACCAAACCTTCCAAAACTTATTTCTAAGTTATGTAAAGGTTATTTAAGGTATGTTAAGCCTATGTCACTGTTCCAGAGTGTTTGTTGCATTAACCTGGTTATATTTACGCATCAGTTCGCGTATAACCTTCCAGAAAGTGATTTAAAGCTTGAAATCGAACAAGAACTGATATGTGCAAACGATACACATATTTATACAAATCCCAAGTATGAAATACAATATTTCATTGGTTTGGTATTTGTTTGATGATTGAAGTGACACAGGTGTCACATGATTTGCGAGGGTTACATGGGATGTGGATTCGTATGTGTATTGGATACTTGATGCTTGTCATACAATGATCTTGGTGATGAATGCAATCTGTGTTAAATACGTGACTTGTTTTATTGTGAAACTGATTCGATTGGTAACCACGGTAGGGCTTGGTTGACCAACTTGGAACGGGTAAAGTAATTTACCAATCCGAGCAATCTAAGGTGAGTTCATTCCTCTTGAGCATGCGTCCCGGTTGGTGGGACAGTCATTGGGTATCCCTGAGAGGGATAGGTTTTGGGTAAATCAATTGGGTATTCCTGAGAGGAATACGTCTTGTGGGTAGATCTAGAATATTGGATAATACACTCGTCCTATCACCTTTAAGTCGCATCTTTTTGTTACCGGAGAGGTAACGGGGTATTAGTTGGTAGCGCTACTTAGGTTTGGCACCCTCACCCCGTACCGGAGAGGACGGGTGTGAACTAATGACCCAGTCATGCCCAGTGCTTTGATAAGAGCACTAGGGAACAGGCAAAGCATACATCAGGAGCCGTCTTGTATCCGGGGTATTATCAACATTGTAATCAATGAACGGAACTAAACACTTGGTAACTAATGTTTTCGTAAAACTATGAACTCACCAGCGTTGTCTGATACACGTGTGTGCATGCTCGCAAGTTATAGGTATGTGTGGATATGGAACTTGCTGTCTGGGAAGCTGGAGTGGTCATGGGTCGAGATACAAGGAAATCACGAGACGAGTCTAATGGTTATTATACATATGGTTTATGAAACACTTAACTAATGATTTATGCTTCCGCTGAATACGATGATTTGTAATTACTGTTTGTAAAACTTTATATTAATGAATGAAAGTTTTATTTAAAACCTTGTATGAGTTCAACGTGATTGGTGGCTAGATCCTGGTACGTCACACGCCTCGCGGGGGTTTCTGCTTGGGGTATTTTTGGGGGTGTCACAAATAATATATATTTGTATTAAAAAGTTGTGAACAACATAGAAATTCGTCGGTTTTGTAAGTGAAAGTTGCGTCATTTAGGCTACGGGGTGTGGGGCGTTGGTTGGGGCGGGGGTTGCCAAGCAACGCTGGCTAAACCACATCAGGCCATCATTGGCCACGACTATAGCCGGCCCTGAAGGTGGGCGGGGAGGACCACCAGCCAGGGTCCGATATTTCGAAGGGCACGTTATTTAAAAAAAAACTCCGATATGTATATGTAAAAATAAATAAATTAACAGGGTATACCCATACAAACACCAACATAGGCTCACTTACAAGACTATTTTTATATGGTTTAGATTAGTTTATTATCCCATTGACATTAGGTTTAGATCTTTAGTGAGCCCAATACCCAATTTCGTTAAGGCTAACGGCATGTTTTTTCGAACTCGAACGGGGTACATGAATTCTCATGGACGTTGCCCCGCTGGCGTGGGTTTGAAGCCTAGCATGGGGCCGGGGGAGAGGTGAGGTGGCTGGCTTGGATTGGCTGTTGAGAGATGACCGTTTGGGCTAGCCGTTGCCAAACGGCTACTTTATTTAAAAAAAGAGGAAATTACAAAATTCACCCTTTATGTTGACAATATATTATAGCAAACTATGTCTTTTGTCTTCAATATATACAAGAAACGTACTCGATGATTGCAAACCCTTGCAAGTTATGTCCTTTAGGCTTAACTTAGTTATCTTTTATAGTTAAATCTGACCTAGTGGACCTCACATAAGGTATTTTAGTCATTTTACTCTAATTATTAAAATAACAATTATAAAAACTAATAAATAAAAGAACTTTGTTTATATATAGTTATATATATATATATATAAACACACATACATTCTCTCTCTATCTGTATACTCTTTCTCACTCTAACTATCCACCACCACAACCACCCGACCACTACCCACCTGCCGCCGCCACCACCACCTCCCACCACTCACTCTAACTTCACACCTCTCTCTCTCTCATCAACTCAGGACAAATCCAGACGAACTCATGGCATAATCATTTTGATTGTAGTCACTCAATAACTATTTCAATGAATAATTTACAATTTTTTGGGTAACCCTGAAATTATCTGTTATGATATCCTTGCGTGTGAGTGACAGACATAACCAACAAAGTTTCTTCAATGTTCTTGGTTCAATGTTCACTGCTGTAATTTTCTATGGCATAAACAACTCGTCTTCAGCTATACCATATGTTTCCATGGAGCGGACTGTTCCGTATTGCACTCTTGCACAATTATTAACAAAATCATTCCATTCTAAAGTAAATCCACTACTAGAGCCCAAAATGGCTTCAGCAGCAATACTCCACCTCAAAGTCTGCAACCCCAATCGGACTCCAATCGGAGCCATCGAAACAGAACCCCAACCTCTGAACACCCCCGTCGAAACAGAACCCTTTTCATTCGTCGTCTACAACCCTATCCACCTTCACTTTCAGATCTCAGATTCCTAGATTTGTTCGTCTCTTGGTTGGGGCTCGATTTTAGTGGGGTGGGTGGTGGCGGCGATGGTTGGGGCTCGATTGCAGGTGGTTCAGAACCACCACCGCAACGGTGGAGGTCGTGATGGTGTTGGTTAAATAAGAGGTGGATGGTAGTAAGGTGGGTGGTGGTGGTTCTAGAGGAAGAAAGTGTACATGAAGAGAGAAGAGAGAGAGACAGATCGGTGGTGGTGGTGGTGGCAGATCAGTGGTGGTAGGGGTAGGTTGTGAAGGCAGGATAGTTAGAGAGAGAGAAGGAGAAGAGAGGTCTCTGTATATATTTATAAATACATATACATGTATAAATTAAAATTATTTTATTTATTGTTTTTTATGATTACCTATTTTAGCATTTAGGATAAAATGACCAAAATACCCTTATGTGGGGTTGACTTAATCAAATTTAACCATGAAAACTAACTGTGTTAGGACTAAAGGATATAACTTGCAAGGGTTTGCAAACATCGAGTATGTTTCTTGTATATATTGAAGACAAATGACATAGTTTGCAATATAGTGTCAACAAAAAGGACGTTTTTTTTTTGTAATTTACTCTAAAAAAATTATTTCTTTTTTAAACATTATAAATACTCACCCATTTTTTACAATTTTTTACAACTTCTCTACTTCTTCTATCTCTATATATATATTTTTTTTTATAAATTCAACCCACTTAATCCTCTACAATGCATGCACTTAATCCCGCGCACCCGGTAGAGACACGTCAAAAAAGCGGATTCAAAGAGGGAGATCGGGTATGGCATTGGGTTCGGCCCCTAGTTCGGCCTCGAGTAAATGGTTGTACGCCGACCAGTTGGAAGAAATTGGGACAAAAATCGACACATTCAATTTCAACCAACAATAAAGGATCGAGACGAGGAAAAATATCCAAGCGTCGTACCATAAAAAAACATCTCTAAAAGAAAAACACGAAGATATGAAAGTTCTCGCCATGCCCTTCAATCAACTTACTGGCGAAGAATTGGAATTGACGTTGCAAATAAAACAAGAAATCTTGAAAAAATATGACATGGATAAATCATGAAGTTTTTAATCTTTTTTTTTGTTTTATGTAGCTTTTTTTATGTAGTTTTTTTTAATTAAATGGAATTTTAAATACTTAAAACAAAAAATATCAAAATCCACATGGCTGGCCACGCCAGCCAAAGCCACCCCACACCCATTCTTTTGAAGAATTACCTTATGGACCCCACACCCGCCACGTATTGAGCAATGCCCTCAACCCAAGCCCTCCCGCACCCCGCGGTCTTATCATCCGGTGACGTATCCGCGAGTGAAAAAATCTTTCCTAATTAGACAATGACATTTCCATGGTGATCAGCGGGTAATATTCGATAATGAGTTTTTTTGGGTAAAGGGTTACCTCGGTGATTGTATTAAAACTATCAAAAACAAAACAAGTAGAGTGCTGAGTACTCTCTAGTTCTCAAGTTAGACACGCCCAACCTGACTAAACAAAACCAAGCAAACACCCTATTACTAGGTTACATCAAAATATAATTAATCATCATCAAACAAATCTGCATTCTCCACTTTCCATTGTTGAAGAGGCCTTTTCACTCGATCATTTGCTTTAAACTTGAAGGAATGCAGCTTTAACTATACCGTGTTGAGAATACATTCTGTTAATATCTCCGGTGGTCTTAAGAGATTGTTGAAAAACCTTGCGTTCCATTCCTGCCATATCATGTAGGCCGTTCCTGCCAGTAATAACCGACGAATCACTGACTCGCATGTTCGTGAAGCTGCGTTGCAAATCATTCTCTGCACAATGACATCCCATTTTCAGGAACATCATTCATATTCATCCGATCACGGACTAGAAACCAGACTTTTTTGGAGTAATCGCACTCAAAAAACAAATGAGAGTGAGAATCTATTCCTCTATAGCATAATAAACAGCAATTCAAGTTCATAGATCCCACTACCGATTGATTCCAGCTCAAAATTCTGTCTTGGGTCCATAATTTCTTCTTAAAGATCAACCAGCATGTAAATGCATGTTTGGGAATATTAAAAGGAGACCAAACTAGCTTCCACCAATCTACACGGTCACCACATCTTCTTATATCTTCCCACACCACTTTTGACGAGTACTCATGCAATTTATTATCGCGGCTTTTCCACATAACAGAATCCTTACATTGCGAATATAAGTTGATCCTTGGAATATTAAACAAAACCGGATATAAATTCCGCCATGCTTCCGGCCAATTCCACTCTCCATTATGAATCAGGTCTTTAATCTTAGTCATATTATTAAGGCCTTGTTGAATCATTCGTTGATGACTAACAAGATTCTCGAAAGGGCCTTCATCACACCATTTGTCGTACCATAAGAATGTAGATTCCCCATTTCCAATCTTGGACCACATGAATGGCCTAGCTAGTCTTCTAGTTTGAAGGAATTTTCTCCATCCCCAAGAAGAATTGTTTTGTATCTGAATATCCCAATTGCTTCTCCCTTTCAACTTATAAGAATAGACCCAAGATGTCCATATTGACTTCCTGTTTGAAAGAATACCATAAATATGGTTAATAATAAGAGAACGATTCACCTCTGCAATAGGCCGAATGCCTAGCCCTCCTTCATTCTTAGGAAGACACACCTCTTTCCATGCCACTTTTGCTTTACCAGTACGCCCGTCCCTTGACCCCATAAGAACCACTTCATTTTAGCTTCCAAGCACTTAATAACACTTTGAGGAAGGATAAAGACCGATGCCCAGTAAATATAAATAGATGAAAGGACAAATATGATAAGCTAAAGTCTACCTGCAAATGACAGCATTTTATTTCTCCAGTTTGTAATACGGCTCTCCATCCTTTCGATCAAAACTTTACAATCTTTTATCATCAACCTGGACGCTAGTAAAGGCACACCCAAATACTTAATCGGGAGGGTACCTTCATCAAACGACATTAGCTGCATAATTTGTTCTTTCACTCTAGGGAGCACATTGCAAAAGAAAACTGTACTCTTCTTTATGGAATTCTCACAGTCAGGGTAGAGTCAAAGTGAAGGTGGCTTGGTCTGAGGTTTGTTTACCAAAGGACGAAGGGGGCTTGGGAATTAGGAGTATTTCGGATGTGAATAAGGCTCTTATGACTAATCACCTCTGGAGTATTATTACGGAAAGGAAATCCCTTTGGGTTCAGTGGATCCACTTGCATAAATTGAAGGGTAGGAGCTTATGGGACATCCAAGCTCATGGTAGTATCAGCTGGGGTTGGCGGAAAATTTTTTCCATTCGGAATGCGGTTTGTCCGTTCATATGGAAGTCTGTTAGGAGCGGCTCTCAAATAAATGCTTGGAGTGACAACTGGTGCCAGCTCAGTCCGCTTAATACTTTTATTACGCCGAGGTCCATTGCTAATGCGGGCTTTAATCTTACTTCATCTTTAGCGGATCTTATCGATGATAACGGCCATTGGAAGTGGCCTACTGCTTGGTATGATATTTATCCGGTTTTGATTGGGTTAAATGCTCCTCTTTTGACTCAGAATCTGGAGGATAGAACAATCTGGAAAGACTTGGAGGGAAATATCTGTCCTTTTGGTTCGATGGAGGTGTGGCATAATACCCGTCATCGTGAACATCCGGTCTCTTGGGTAAATGGGGTTTGGTTTAGTCAATGCATTCCAAGACACTCGTTCCATCTTTGGTTGGTTATTAAAAATAAGCTCAAGACGCAGGATCGATTAGCAATCTGGGAAGCGGGAAGCGAATATAACTTGAGACTTATGTGCTGTCCATTATGTAAGTACGATCGGGATTCTAGAGACCATTTGTTTTTCAGATGTTCGTTTGCCTCTCAAGTCTGGTGTAATGTTAAAGTTTTGGTGAACATGGGGGATGTTAATGACTCGTGGCAGTCGATCATGAACTGGATGGATCAAAAGGCTAATTCAAGGAAGACGGAACACATTGTATGTAAGCTAGTCATTGCTGCGGCGTCGTATTTTATCTGGCAAGAAAGGAATAATTGTTTATTCTCTAATAAAGATGCCAATGTTAATTCGGTGAGTGATAAAATTAAGAATACGGTTCGGCTTCGATTGATGGGGTTTAACTTTAATGGCGAATCACACAATCAAAGCCTTCTAAAGAAGTGGAAGCTGCTTCCAAGTGATGAAGACAAAGACCCGGGCTAGTCGATAGCTAATTGTTTTTGTTCTGTTTTTGTCGGGTTGTGTTTGTTTTGGTTGTTTTTGTTTGGTTTTGAGCTGTTTTGTTTGGTTGTGGATCGTGTGGTCCTAGGCTTGGTATGTCAAGTCTAGTTGGTTTGCCCTTTCTGGCATTCCTTTGTGCTTATTTGGTTATTTATAAAATTCACCTGGGGTAACCCTTTACCCAAAAAAAAAAAAAAAAACACTAGGAGAAAGACCCGACAAGTCTTTAAACCTGGTTAATGATTCCATGATCAACTTTGCTGATTTTACCTCGCCTCTTGCAAAGAGAAATAAATCATCAGCGAAACAAAGATTAATTATCATTTGTTTCTCGCACTTATTATGGAATTTAAACGAAGTCGACAAAGATGCCGCCGTCTGCAAGATGGCTGTGAGTACCTCCATGACTATCATAAATAGATAAGGAAACATTGGATCTCCTTGTCTCAACCCCCTCTTCCCTTTAAAAAACCCATGAACATTACCACACAAAGCAGCCCGAAGAAAGCTCCAGTCGACCGTATCATAAGCTTTCTGGATGTCCACCTTAAACGCACATCTAGGAGGACCAGTTTGCCTATGGTATTGATGCATTAACTCTTGTGTTAGAAGAATAATATCAGAGATTCGTCGGCCAGGCACAAAAGCTGACTGATTATCAATTATAATATCATTTAACCCTTCAAGAATTCTATTAGTAATGATTTTACTGATGACTTTATATATAACATTGCAGCATGAAATAGGTCGGTAATTAGTGATCACAGCCGGAGTAGTTACCTTGGGAATCAAAGCCACAAACGTGTGATTTATTTCTTGGAGCATCTTGACTTTATCAAAAAAAAATCCGAGATAGCCATAGAGACTTCATCTCCAATGATCAGCCACGACTTCTTGAAAAAAGTCAATGTGAAGCCGTCAGGCCTCGGGGCCTTATTCTCATTGATCGCAAAGAAAGCTTCCTTTATTTCCTCCCTAGTGATTTGTCAAACCATACTATTCGCCACTTCGGGACTCAAGGTTTTCTGAAACAAATCCGGAGTAGGCTGACCATTTATGTTCCCTTCAACACTTCACTTTGATAATGACTTGTAGTTAATATTATCTATTAGTGATGTTTTTTTTCCCACACATAGTTTCACCAAACTAGGACCTTTAACAATGGTTCTTGCCTTCATCGGGAGATAACTGACTCGGATGCTAAAAGGTCTTCTAACTTGTGGTGGTTGTCCAAGAAACTAGAGTAAAATATATCGATGCTCAAATATTTCCATGTCTTCGTGATAACCTAGAATTCATAAAACAATAGTAAACATATTTTTCGCCAAGCGATCGTTGGCCTAACAGTATCAAGGTTTGTAAAACGGGTGTTTCTTCACAAAAGATCATCGAGGGTTCGGTGTAATGAAGGACAAATGTTGAAGAAGTAGAAAAAATTATGTACTTATAAAAAAGAGTAAAAGGTCATTTTCGTCCATTAGATTTGGCCAGTTTTGCGACTTTCTTCCAAAGTTTGTTTTTTCGCGTCTGAATTCAAAAGGTTTGAAATCTTGTCATTTTCATCCAACTCGTTAACTCAATTTATTTTATTACCTTGCCATTTTGATATAAATAAACAAAACAAATAGCTAAAATGTTGAAGATGTCCCTGACTTAACGCAAAAAAAAATGGTTGGACTTAACAAGTCGAGTGAAAATGACAAGATTTCAAACCTTTTAGATCTAGATGCAAAAAAATATTGAACGAAAGTCACAAAAGTGGCCAAACCTAAGGTACGAAAGTGGCATTTTACTCTAAAAAAAGTAGACATGTTTTTCTTCAATTTATTTGGATCCTTACACACAGTCTTAAATTGGGTCATTGAGTGGTTTGGGATTGACTCGTGAGTGTGAACGAGAAGTTTCTCCCTTCCACTTTCACCTTCCATAACTTTTTTCTCCTTTGTATCCATTCTTGTATTTCATTACACACACATACATAACATGAGAGGGGAATAGTTCTGGTGTGTTAATGTTAATTGATGATAAACACCATCTAGAGGTTCTCTGGGCGATTTAGGCGACATGGGCGATTGGTAAAACCCTAACAATCTGTTAACTAATCCTGATCCCGATTGATCTTGTTATCAGCTTAGGGTTGTCTGTTTCGACCTTTAGGCATTAATCAAGTGTAATCGGATTAGGGTTTATAGTTAGGGTTTGTTGTCGGCACTGATTGCTGGTTTGCAAAAGGGGTGTGTAGCAGTTCTTTCGGCGATACATCATCAGAATTTTGAGATTAGGATTCTGATTTTGTTGTTCTAAGTTTCGACACTACATCTGATTCAACGGCGCTGATTATCATATTCAGCAACTATTCAGATTAGGGTTTGGCAAGGTTTTCGGCAATCAATAGGCAGATCGGCAGAGCGGTTTTGTTTCTGCAATCAACTAGGGTTTTCGGCAGGTCACTTCTTTGGTTGCTGATTAGCGTGTAAGTGTTTTGTTTCCTGTTCTTGTGTAATTTCAATTGAGGGTTACGAATGAGTGACCTTAAATCGGATGGGGTGCATGCTCCGGATGATTGGAGCAAACCTCCATTCTCCCTTGAGCAAAAGTCACATGTTGACGGCGGCAGTCAAACATATTCCTTTGAAACTTTGGCCAGACGTGTTATTGATGTAGATGGCAACACTTGGTTACCTAGACGGGGCAACGTTCAGTCGACTCAAACTGAATCCCGAAAGGTTAATTTGATTGATGAATTGTCAAAGTTTTCAGTTCCAATTGAAGCGTTCCAATTGAAGCTGAACACCTGCGGCCAGCTACTAGGGAAGGAATTACTCAAGATAGCATGAGATATGTGCCAAGTTCAGTAGCTGTTGCATCGGCTGGGCAAGGGAACTCGAAAATTTCAGGGATGACGGAACCGGTATCATATGCTAATGTAGTAAACAACTCTAAGGAGAAGGTGAAGGTGAACTTTAGAACTCTTGCTAGTCCAGTTATGTATGAAGGTTGTGATGTGGTGCTTCCTCGTGACTCGGTTAGAGCAGTACAAGAAAATTAGCAAACACTCTGTGTGGTTACTTCCTAGGGGACAGAGTTGCATACCCGGTTTTTGGGTAAAGGGTTACCCCGGTGATTCTATTAAAACAATCCCAAATAAGTACAAGTAGTGAGGATGAGTTCCACACTAGTTCATATACAGGACATGCCCCATATATGTTAGCCAAGCAAAAACAAAACCATAAATTCTATGACACCACATAACCTAGTCTACTACACATTATGGAAAAAACATCTAGTAGACACGACAAACAAAACAGAGCAAGAGATTATCCTCCATCATCAAAAATAAAACTGCCACAGACCAGCAGCCCCTTGACACGAACCAACAACACTCTATCCATTGAAGAACTTCGTGGACGAGGTGCTTGCCCCTGCCTTCGACATCCCGGAAGTCATAAATTCATTAGTCTCGTTATAAGTACCGATAACCTCCTCGTCATCCGAAACCTGCTGGTCATGTTGAAATTCACCATTTTTACCCACATTCTTACCCCTATCCGAAAGAACATCAAACGGGTTGTGCGTCTTGACACTAGATGTCGGACCCGAGGTAGAAGCCCCACCACTCGGCTTGGAACCAATCGGACGGTATTCAAATTTTTGCTTCTGCTTATTCACAGGAAAACCTGATTTCCTAGCCGCTTTTTTGCGCTCCACATCCGTAAAACCCTCTTTGTCTACCACCGGCTGCTTCATTTGTTTTCGGGTATTGTTCCCCCCTTGTTTGTTCTGACCAGAAACCGGCTCCTTAGGAGCCCTCCTAGGCTGTCTCGGGCAACAATCATCAGAATGACCAAACACCTTACAATGCGCACACCTAAGAGGACTCCATTCATATTCTACCGACAAAGTCACTTTACAAAAGCCTTCCCCTTCCAACTCTGGAACTGCAATAACTATCTCCTCCTTAAACCCATTTTCAGCTGAAATTTCTACTAACGCTCTCGCGTAACTGCTCCTTCCCCAATTTTCCGTGCACATGGATGAAGTATACGTGTCCAACATCTTAGGCTCACAAATCTGAGTCATGTTGATGTTAGTAGGCTGAGTCATGTGTGCAAATCTGTGTTTCGATCATGGGATTGGACATCAAATGGGGCTCATTGTAACAAGGGTACAAGGATTATCATAGGCTGGAATCCAGCCATCTTGGATGTCATGGTCTTGTCTCAAACCGATCAGGTTATTCATTTACAACTCTTTTTCAAGAAAGATAACAAAATAGCTTTTTGCTCGGTGGTCTATGCGGCTAATTACTATGTGAAACGTAGGGAGTTATGGCACCATTTGTCTATGCACAAAGTTTTTGTTGGTACTAAGCCTTGGGTGCTTATGGGTGATTTCAATTCGGCCCTAAACCTAGAAGATAAATCGATGGGGGCCTCATCTGTTTCTATTAGCATGAAGGAATTCCAAGAGTGTGTGGATAATATTGAAATGTTTGATATTAATCGATCGGGTCTCCACTTTACTTGGAATCAGAAGCCCAAGAAGGGGATTGGCTTGCTGAAAAAGATCGATAGAGTGTTGGGTAATACCGAGTTCGTAACTGCTTTTCCGAATGCTGTTGCTCTTTTTCAGCCGTATAGGCTCTCGGATCATTGCCCGTGCGTTTTAAAGCTCCCAGATGCTGGTATGCCGAAACCTCGGTCTTTTAAATTTGCTAACTTTCTGGTGTTTAAACCTGAATTTTTAGACATTGTGAAGCGAGAGTGGGGTACTAGAATTAAAGGAGTGCATCAGTTCTGTGTTGTTAAACGTCTTCGGCTCCTGAAAAAACCACTTCGTGCTCTGTTATTTAAGCAAGGTAACTTGCATAAAAAAGTGGAAAATCTCCGTGATAAGCTTGAGGCCATTCAGAGTTGTATTGATAACCAGCCAAATGTTGAGAGTCTTCGGGTTCAAGAAGCTACTGTAAGTGCTGAATACCAAGAAGCGTTATTGGATGAGGAGCGTTTCCTTAAACAGAAATCTAAAGTGGACTGGTTGAGAGCTGGGGATATGAACACGGCTTTTTTCCATTCTTCTTTAAAAAACCGAAATCATCATAGCCGGATTGATGTCATTCGTGATGCTGGGGGTACTTTATTTGAGGGCAACCATGTTCATCAAGCTTTTGTTGATCACTATGAGAAGTTCTTGGGGTGTAGGGGTGATACGTCGCTGAATCCGGCTCCGGATTTATTCTCTAACGTCTTGGATCCGAGTGTAGCTAATCATATGTGTAGACAGGTGACGGAAGATGAGGTTAAGAAGGCCATGTTTTCTATTGGCATTGATAAGGCCCCGGGTCCTGATGGGTATACGGCGGCGTTCTTCAAGAGTGCGTGGCCTATAGTGGGTGATGATGTCTCAAGGGCTATCATTGATTTTTTTGATACTGGTAATCTTCTACGAGAATTAAATCACACTCTTATTGTGCTAGTTCCAAAGGTGCCTTCTCCGTCGACTGTCACTGAGTTCAGACCGATAGCTTGTTGTAACGTAGTTTATAAATGCATTAGCAAGATAGTTGCGGACAGAGTGAAGGGGGCGTTAAATGATATTGTCAGCATAAATCAATCGGCGTTTGTCCCAGGAAGGAAGATTTCGGATAATATTCTGTTAACCCAAGAATTGATGCACAATTATCATCGTAATTCGGGCCCCCCCAAGATGTGCGTTCAAAGTAGATATCCAGAAGGCCTATGATACGGTTGATTGGAACTTCCTTAAGAATATTTTGCTGGGATTTGGGTTTAGCGGTAAGATGGTTGATTGGATCATGGTTTGTGTCTCCACTGCTTCGTACTCCGTTTGTGTCAACGGTAATGTGCACGGGTTTTTTCAAGGTAATCGGGGTCTTCGCCAGGGAGATCCGTTGTCCCCGTATTTGTTCACTCTTGTGATGGAGGTTCTCACGGGCATTCTGCATCACATGGTCAGGATTGATTCGTCTTTTAAATTTCATAACAAATGTGAGAAGCAGCAAATTATCAATCTATGTTTTGCAGACGATTTGTTCCTTTTTGCTAGAGGGGAAATTGCTTCAGCTAGAGGTATTATGAATTCTCTCTCTAAATTTTCTAAAATGTCGGGGTTGGTGCCTAGTATACAGAAAAGTACGGTGTTCTTCTGTAATGTCCCGAGTTATATTAAAAATGCTATTTTGAACATTATGCCGTTCAAGGAGGGATCCTTGCCTGTGCGCTATCTTGGTGTGCCTCTAATTTCGTCAGGGCTTCTTTATAAAGACTGTAGTGTTATGATGGAAAAGCTTGACAAACGTATCATGCATTGGAGAAATAAATTACTCTCGTTTGCTGGCAGATTGCAACTCATTGTTTCCGTCTTGTCCTCTATGCATATTTACTGGTCCTCTGTCTTCTTATTGCCATCACGGGTCACTCATGAATTGGAGGCGAAGATGCGGAATTTTCTTTGGGCCCAAGACTCTACGTTTCAAAAAGGTAAAGCGAAGGTTTCTTGGAAAGTAGTTTGTCTCCCTAAATATGAAGGCGGATTGGGGATTCGGCGATTAGGAGATGTTAATAAAGCACTCATGACTAATCATATTTGGAGTATTGTTACGAAAAGAAAATCATTGTGGGTGGAGTGGGTGCACAGTTACAGGTTAAAAGGTAATAGTTTCTGGTTATCTAAAATTATTTCCAATAGTTGCTACTCGTGGAGAAAGCTCCTTCAACTTAGACCGCAAATGAGAGATTTTTTCTGGTCGGATGTTGGTGATGGTACACGGACCTCGGCTTGGTTTGATTATTGGTGCGATATAGGGCCGCTCGGTAACTTTATCTCCCCTAGAACCATTGCTAATGCAGGATTTCGATTGGAGGACTCGGTGTCTGACATTCAGTTAAATGGAGAATGGAAATGGCCGGTTGCTTGGAGGGATTTATTCCCAGTCTTAATTCAGCTAGATCAATTCCACGTAACCCCGAACAAAATTGACAGAATCATGTGGCGTGATGGTAGTGATCGGAAAGATTTTTCGACTTCATGTGTATGGAATACGATTCGGCATAAAGAAACGGAAGTAGCATGGAGCACTATTGTTTGGTTTACCCAATGTATCCCGCGGCACGCGTTTCTCATGTGGCTGATCATGCGAGGTAAATTACTTACGCAGGATAAAATTCTAAGCTGGGATTTGTCTAGACGGAAAAATATGAACATGATGTGTTGCTTATTGTGCTATGCAAATCATGACTCCCATAGTCATTTGTTTTTTGAATGTAACTACTCGGCTAAAGTTTGGGATATGGTGAAACGTAAGGTGGGTATGGACTCGGTTCAACCTAAATGGGCTGATATTGTGAATTGGTTACTTGTTCGGTCCAAGTCTAAACTAGCCGCGGATTATGTTGCTAGAGTGGTGGTTGCGGCTACGGCTTATGTTGTTTGGCAGGAACGCAATGCTCGGATCTTTAAAAATCATCTAAGACCGCCAGAAACTGTTGGTGCTCACATAATACAGCTGGTTCGATACAAGTTAATGGGAGCAAGACTGAAGAATACTGGTAATGTTCGAAGACTATTGAGCGAATGGGAAGTCCATGGCAAAGAGATTTTGGACGATGGGGGCTGATCAGTGTTGATTTGTTTTTTAGTTGTTCCAAGTTTGTCAGGCTAGTTGTTTTTTGTGTTGATTTGTTAGTTGCTTGTGTTTTGGTTTTCGCTTACGTTCATGGGGTATGCCTCATGATCGAACTAGTGTAGACTCTCTACACTACTTGGTTTGTATTGGTTGTGTTGATATATAGAATCACCGGGGTAACCCTTTACCCAAAAAAAAACATCTTAGGCTCACCAATAGCCGTAGCAATCATACTCAATCCATCCTCCGTATACGCAGCAATCGGAACATTATGGATTTTAACCCACACTTGCAACTTCTTTACTTCCTTCTTTTCTAACTTAGAAGTAGGAGACCAAATATGCAAAAACATAGGCTGAGATCGGATAATCCAAGGTCCCTCTTTAAGAACATTCAACATACCAGCTTCATCCGCGAACTGAAAGAAAAAGAACCCATTAGCATTCATCATTGATTTCTGTAATCCATATCTCTTCCACTGGTTCTTCACGAAATATTCCACAACCGGATATGCAACTCTGTCCCCCAGGAAGTAACCATACAGAGTGTTTGCTAATTTTACTTGAACAGCTCTAACCGACTCCCGAGAAAGAACCACATCACAACCCTCATGCGTAACAGGGCTAACATACCCGGTTGTGGATTATTTTGTGAGGAATCATTGGAAGAGGTTTGGATTACAAAAATCAATGATGAATGCTAATGGGTTCTTTTTCTTTAAGTTTGCTGATGAAGCTGGTATGTTGAATGTTCTTAAAGAAGGTCCTTGGATTATCCGATCTCAGCCTATGTTTTTGAATATTTGGTCGCCTACATCAAAGTTAGAAAAGAAGGAAGTTAAGAAGTTGCAAGTGTGGGTCAAAATCCATGATGTCCCGATTGCTGCATATACGGAGGATGGATTGAGTATGATTGCTACGGCTATTGGTGAGCCTAAGATGTTGGACTCGTACACTTCGTCAATGTGCACGGATACTTGGGGAAGGAGTAGCTACGCGAGAGCGCTAGTAGAAATTTCAGCTGAAAATGGGTTTAAGGAGGAGATAGTTATTGCGGTTCCAGAGTTGGAGGGGGAAGGTTTTAGTAAAGTGAGATTGGAGGTAGAATATGAATGGAGTCCTCTTAGGTGTGCACATTGTAAGGTGTTTGGTCATTCTGATGATACATGCCCGACACAGCCTAGGAGGACTCCTAAGGGGCCGGTCACTAATCAGAATAAATAAGAGGGAATCAATACTCGGAATCAAGTGAAGCAACCGGTTGTAGACAAAGAGGGTTTTACGGATGTGGATCGCAAAAAAGCGGCTAGGAAATCAGGGTTTCCTGTTAATAAGCAGAAGCAGAAATTTGAATATCGGCCGATTGGATCCAAGCCGCATGGTGGGGCTACTACCTCGGGTCCGCCATCTAGTGTCAAAACGCACAATCCGTTTGATGTTCTTTCGGATAGGGGTAAGAATGTGGGTAAAAATGGTGAAGTTCAACATGACCAGCAGGAATCGGATGATGAGGAGGTTATTGGTAGCTATAATGAAACTGATGAATTTATGACATCCGGTTTATCGAAGGCAGGGGCAAGCACCTCGTACATGAAGTTCTCCAATAGATAGAGTGTTGCTGGTTCGTGTCAAGGGGCTGATGGTCTGGGGCAATTTCATTTTTGATGATGAAGGATGATTTTAGTTTTGTTTTGTTTTGTTTTGTTTTGTTTTGTTTTGTTTTGTTTTGTCTACTACATATTTTTTCCATATTGTGTAGTAGGCTAGGTTATGTGGTGTCATAGGTTGTGTGGTTTTCGTTTTATTTAGCTTACATATATGGGGCATGTCCTGTATATGAACTAGTGTGGAACTCATCCTCCCTACTTGTACTGATTTGGGATTGTTTTAATAGAATCACCGGGTAAGCCTTTACCCAAAAAAAAATAGTTCTGGTGTGTGATCGGTGAATTTTGATAGTTGACAAGTCAATAGATGTCATGTGACATCCACTAAATTTCTTTATTATTTTTTTTTTTGTTTTTTCTCAAATATATAGAGTGGAAATCAATTTACAACGAGTAAATGGCAAGTGCTGGAGTGGTTCTCCTCTGGTATGTACATTGAAGGAATCAGGTTCTAATCCCTTTCAATGCAATTTTTTGATCTTTAAATTATAAATGTTACATTTAACACCCCTAGACTTTAACCATTTCTTTTTTCTTTTTTGTTTCTTAAGTTAATTTACACTGCTATTTAAACTTTAATAAAGTACTCTACGATTCCATATTTCTATCTACTTATATCAACATCCTGATGTAAATTTTTCTCGAGATCGTGTTTTGAGTTGTAATGTATAAGTAATCAAAGCATAAACATACATGTTATCACATCAAGAGTGATTCGGTTTAGAGCGATTGTGTTATGAATTGTAATATACAAGTAATCAAAGCATAAACCAAGACTGATTCGGTTTAGCGTGCCGCAACACGCGCGGGTATAAAACTAGTTTATCATAAAAAGAAAGAGCTTTGTTTTTTGTATGGTTAATAATTAAAATACACACAAAGAATACTTAAGTAATATTGATTATGTTTATCTCTTACACCAGAACATACAACTTTTATTTAATTGAGATAACAAACACAAACTTGAAAGTTAATTATTAAAAATTACATGAAACTTAATATTTTTATTTTTTTCCCAAATATATTGATCAAAGCGGTTGTCAAAGACCTTATTTGTGTTAAAAAGATGGTTTAAGAATCACGTGAGTTGACAATGAAATTTTGGCGAGTGAGAGGGTTTAGGACAACCGGGGGTCCAGCAGTGCGAGGCCAAGCATTTTTCATTTTCTCAGTTTCGTCTTGCCATTCTTTGCTCATTGTTCTCGGAGTAGTACCTATTCAAAATATGCAAACTATTAATGTTACAAAATGTTTATTAACGTTTGTTTTATTTATACTTAGGTTATTCTTGAGATTTTAATTTTCTATCAAATTACACATACTTTGGATAGAAAAAAAAAGTGAAAATACAATGAAAAGGCTAGCTTAACCATACCCAACTAGCAAAAAGTCGAAACGAAATCATAGAAAAAATATGGAAATTCTATTCTCTCACAAAGTGACATGAGGGCATACTACTTTTTTTTTTCTTCCCACATAGTCATATGAGAGCATAATGGTCTTTTTGTTCTTCCCGTTCATAAGATTATATATAAGACACTTAATATCAAATATGATTTTATTCAATATATACATATATAAAACTATTTTTCAAACGAACATAGTACCATACACCGTTGACCCTCCCCTCATATTTCCCTTTTCCATCAGCCACCACAATGCCATCACTAGCGACTTTGTGTTTCCGACGACCAAACACCATCGCACCGCACCACACGTCATCTCCCCTTTTCTTTTTTGGTTCCTAATATCACAGCACCGCACCATCACTACAATATCCCGACCTAACAACATCCTGTCCGTCGGACCTAAGCCGGGGGGACCGAGTGCAATGCGGCTAAGCCTCCTAGGGTAGTTTGCCGCTTGCGACACCTCCGCCACCCCCTAGCGTTGCGACGAGGGTACTTTATATGTAACACCCCACGAAAACGCTCAACCGCATTGGCTTCTTCAGCGATTGTTTACTAAATTTAGGGATTAAATTTCTTTCAACTTGGGGATCATGAGAAGCAACAAATGAGAAGCACTAACACTGCTGGTGATAGTAACAAAGATGGAAAAAAGTCTGAGGGTGCAAGCACACCCGGTCAAGCGGGTGTTGATGGGTAGTTTAGCTGCATGGAACATTAGAGGGTTGAACCACCCGCTTAAACAGAAAGAGGTTCGGCAGCTGATTAAGGATAACAATTTACATGTGTGCGCAATTCTGGAAACTCATGTTAATACGTTAAACGTTCAGAATGTTTGTAAAAATCTGTTTGCTTCGTGGAGTTGGGCTAACAACGCGGTTCACTGCAATAAGGGTATCCGAATAATGGTGGGATGGGATGTCAATCTGGTGGATGTAATGGTTCTTGCGCAATCTGACCAAGTTATCCATACTCAAATTCTTTTTAAAGCAGATCGGAAAGCAGTGTTTTGCTCGTTTGTATATGCTGATAATCATTACAAGAATAGAAGAGCTCTATGGGAAAACTTATGTATGCATCAATCCTTCATGCGAGATAAACCATGGATTCTCATGGGCGATTTCAACTGTTCTTTATTCCTAGAAGATACTCTTTCGGGTTCCTCGTCTAATAATATAGGGATGGCTGAGTTTAAGGATTGCGTTGAGTCCATAGAGGTGTTTGACGTTAATAGTTCGGGTCTTCACTACACCTGGACAAATAAACAGCAGAACCAACGGGCGGTGTTTAAGAAAATTGATCGAATCCTGGGAAATACGAAATTCATAGACACGTTCCACTCGGCTGCTGCATGCTTTAGGCCGTATCGGTTGTCGGATCACACCCCGGGTATTCTAGTATTGCCAAATATTACTAGAGAAAAACCAAAACCGTTCAAGTTCGTTAATCTTTTAGCGGATAAAGAAGGATTTGAGGAGGAGGTTAAACGAATATGGAGCTTGGATATTCAGGGAGTGAACATGTTTAAAATTGTTAAGAAGCTGAAGCTGTTAAAGACTCCATTACGAAAACTCATGAAGCAACAGGGAAACTTACATGAGAATGTCATTCGGGCTAGGAAGGAGGTTGATGAGTGTCAAAGTGCCATTGATAATGACCCAACAAATTCTGAGTTATTGGAAAAAGGCACGAAATTACTTCAGGTATACAAGTCAGCGGTGCGAGATGAAGCCTTGTTTCTTCAACAGAAATCTAAATTGGACTGGTTAGATCTGGGCGATTCGAATACCAAGTATTTCCATAATGTTGTCAAAGCGAAAAATCACCGGAGTCGAATATTTTCAATTAAGGATGCGAGTGGTAAACGCTTTGAAGGTGATATGGTGTATGATGCTATGGTTGATCATTATGCAAAGTTCTTTGGGTCGACAATGAATGTTAGTATGCAGCCAACACCGGATCTGTTCCATACAAAGTTGACAAATGAGAAGGCAGAGTGGATGGTAAGACAAGTTACGGATGATGAGATAAAAAAAGCTATGTTTTCGATAGCAGGAAATAAAGCGCCGGGGCCTGATGGATATACTTCGGTATTCTTTAAAAGGGCGTGGAATGAGGTGGGTAATGATGTGTGCAATGCGGTGAAAGAGTTCTTCCATAATGGCAAACTTCTTCAACAACTTAATCACACAGTGATCTCGTTAATACCTAAGGTCCCAACTCCTGATTCTATAACGGATTATAGGCCAATATCGTGCTGTAATACGTTATATAAGTGTATTAGCAAAATTATCAGTGACCGGATGAAGAATGGCTTGGCGGACATCGTTAGTATTAACCAGTCCGCATTTGTCCCGGGGAGAAGGATCTCGGACAACATTCTTTTAACACAGGAGCTTATGCATAACTATCACCGGAATTTTGGTCCTCCTAGATGTGCGTTCAAGATAGATATCCAGAAGGCGTATGATACGGTCGAATGGAGTTTTTTGGAAAACACTCTGAAAGGGTTTGGGTTTCATGCTAAAATGATTAAGTGGGTTATGGCGTGCGTCTCATCTACGTCATTTTCGCTAGCAATCAACGGTAACCTTTTTGGGTATTTTAAAGGGAAACGAGGTCTCCGGCAAGGAGATCCAATGTCTCCGTATCTTTTTACGATGGTGATGGAAGTTCTTACGTTGCTATTAAACCGGCAGGTATCGCTATCTAATAACTTCAGGTTCCATAATAAATGTGAAAAGCAAAGTATTATAAACTTGTGTTTTGCGGATGATTTATTTATATTTGCTAGAGGCGACTATAAATCCGCTCAGGTTATAATGACGGCTATTAACATGTTTAAATCTATGTCGGGTCTGGTTCCTAGCATGGCGAAGAGTACAGTTTTCTTTGGGAATGTTAAGGATCAGGAGAAAGCAAGAATCCTTAGTATTATGCCGTTTGAGGAGGGGGTTCTTCCAGTTCGCTACTTGGGGGTTCCGCTTGTTTCTACTCGGCTGAAATATAAGGATTGTAAAAGGCTAATTGAGAGTATGGAATCAAGAATCACTGACTGGAAAGCTAAATGTTTGTCTTTTGCGGGTAGAGTGCAGCTGATTCGTTCGGTTTTGGCATCTATGCATATATATTGGGCATCGGTCTTTATTTTACCGAAAAGGGTTATAGAGGAGCTGGAGGAGAAGATGAGATGCTTTTTGTGGTCTCAAGGGAATAAGATCAAAGGCAAAGCGAAGGTCAGATGGAAAACGGTTTGTCGTCCGAGATGTGAAGGGGGGTTGGGTATTCGTAGAGTACAAGATATGAACATCGCCTTAATGGCTTCTCATATATGGAGCTTGGTTAATAATAGACAATCTCTTTGGGTTAAATGGATCCATTCATACCGTATTAGAGATAGAAGTGTTTGGGATATTCCGCTTAAGAATGATGCTTCGTGGACTTGGAGAAAATTGCTTCAGTTACGACCGATTATACGCAACTACATATGGGTAAAGGTTGGGGATGGTACTGGCACGATGATTTGGTTTGATAAGTGGCATGAGATATGTCCGATTAGCTCCTTTATCACTCCTAGATTGATAGCAAATGCGGGATTCAACCTAAATTCTAAGCTGGCGGAAATTCTAGTTAATGGTGAATGGAGATGGCCGATGGAATGGGTGAACCGGTTTCCTTTGCTTCAACAGGTTCAAGGGTTTCAGCTGGATCCCCTCCGCAAGGACGAAATAAAATGGAGAACACGACAGGGGGTTCATACCGGATTTTCTTCCTCTACGGTTTGGAATGATCTCAGGACAGGTCATGATGAAGTGCAATGGGCCAAGGTTGTGTGGTTTCCTCAAGCTATTCCAAGGCACGCTTTTCTCATGTGGTTGATTCTTAATACTAAACTAAAGACACAGGATATCATGAGTAGATGGAACGCTTCAGGAAATGCAAATTTTAATCTTATGTGTTGCTCGCTATGTACGAGAGGCCCAGACTCACATGAGCACTTGTTCTTTGAGTGTGAGTATGCATCTAGAGTTTGGGATGGGGTGAAAGATCGTGCTAATATGGCGTCGACCCAGCATCATTGGACCCAGATTCTGGATTACTTAATGAATATTGCGGCTTCCAAATCAGCTGATCATATCATTTCAAAAATGGTGGTAAGTGCGGCTGCATATTTCGTTTGGGATGAGAGGAATGCGAGACTTTTTTCGATCAGGAAAAGGAGCAGAGATCAGCTTGTGGATATCATTCTAAACACAGTGAGAATGAAGCTTCAGACAATGCGGTTTAGAGCATCCAGTCGGACTGAAAGAGCGTTACAACAGTGGAGGCTGCCCCGTGGATTGCTGGTAGCGGATGATGATTGCGGCTAGTGTCGTGTGTCTGTTTTTTTTATGTAGTGGCCTCCTTGTTTGGTAGGAGTGTGTCTTTTGCGTTTGTCTTGTTGTCTCGTTTGTTTTCGAGTTGTAACTCCCCTGTTTTATGTTGCTTGGGAGAACTGTGAAGTGCTTTAGCTTCACACTTGGTTTATTTTTTGATATAAAATTCACCGGGGTAACCCTTTACCCAAAAAAAAAAAAAAAAAACTTGGGGATCATGTGACAACCCGAATTCTCGAGGTTAGAACCATTCGCTTTACTTGCTTGTTTCGGTTTATGTTGTAACACTTTACTTAACGTCACACGAATTAGTATACGTAATTAATATCCAAACTAGTTATATATAATATGAACCAAAACTCATTTATTACTTACTATCTACGACTCAAAACCCAAACGAACTATAGGTATATATATATATATATATATATATATGTATGTATAATTCTTTTACGAAATAACTAACCCGTTAGCATAACCCGAAGCCCAACCCCGCATACCACACTCTTGCGGCCCGAACCCACACCCACATCTTCGGCCCAAACTGAAGGACAACCCAATCTGTTTTGACTCAAAACCAACACCCTTTGTCCCCCTAACTTGTTTACGACCCATACAAGCCCAACCCGCCTCCAATACATGCGACCCACATGCACTCTCAGGGCACTCACTAGACCAAACGAAGTACTCCGAGAGTAACTCGAGTCCATCACCGATTCCGGGGAAAACCCAGTAAGCCACTCACCCGTAGGCACGATGGTGAAATTACCTTTAAAATCCGTTTGGCTCAGTGATCGAAGCCAGGTTTCCTTGGGTCTCCTATGATTGCCCACCAGTGCCTCACTCTACACCAAGTGAGAGTCGAACCTGCATCTCTCAAGAGAAATGCAAGCCTTCCACCACTTATCTAGATATCATTGGCCTGGAAATAAACTTTATGATTCCGTTTTGAAAACTAATACCAAATTAAAACGTTCACTCCACCATAAAATACTGGTGCCCGTAGCTGTTACATTATTGTAGTTGAAAAGATGCATTTCTTTTGTAAATCATGAAAACACCATAATCTGGTAGAACAAAAGCTGATTTTCTGCTAACATTCGTATTTGTCAAACACTATTTTTGAAGACGTTTACAGAAGTTTTTTTTTTTTTTTTTTCTTTCTATTTTTATATAACATTTATAGAACTGAGTGAATCTGGAAATCAATAAAACAGAATTCAGATATAATATGTTATCACTAAAAAAAAGTATAAAAGTCGAAGATCCATGAAAGATTCTGTAAAACACACTTGCCTCCAAAAAGCTTGTTGGTGGAAACAATATGATCCATTATGAACCCAAATGCAGTAGCTGCTATTGATGCAACAATCAGCCTAGCCATCTTTGTACCCTGAATAAGAAAAATAACAAATATGCACTCACGTTCATGATGTAATTCGTTTTTCTAGAAAATTAAACGAGTAATAAAATGTTTCTTAATAAAGGTCTAAATAACGTCAGTGAACCCAGTACAGATTATGAACCAAATTCTTTTATAACCCGGTAGTCCCCATGATACATTCTGGTTACATTTACGGGTATATATATACCCGTGACTGCTATAAGAACCATGTTTAGTGACAAAAAATGATCTACACCAAAATCGAAGATGGCACTCAGAAAACGAAGATGTTCTTTAGTACCTTTGTGCTGAAATAATCTGATTAAATGTGAATTACAAATATGATTTTCAAAATATGGATTGGATGATAGTACTAGTACATTTGTTGTTCCGAACAAACCTATACCTATGAAAATTTCAAGATCTATATTCCTAATTTTTCTCCTTAACACTTGATTTTATAGTTGTAACTGAAACTACTAATTAGAAAAAAAAAGAAAAAAAAACTAATGAAATCGATTTAAAAGTATATATAAAAACAAACATTTAAAACTCAAATGCATGACGATAAAAGATTTTAATCTTTTAATTGTATGTTTGACAAAAAATTATGATTATTTGAAAATGTCTTATAACAGAATGAGAATTTCTTCTTCCAATTGGTCAAACATATATAGAATTTCATGTGATTTAAAAAATCAATGTATATTTTCATTTTCTGGAAAAAAAAAATCCTCAGTTAAATTTCTATATATTAAATTCTATAACTTATTTAAAGTAGATGTATTTGTAAAGGCATATTAAAAATAACTATTTTTATTCCTAGCCCGCTTTGGGGTGCGCTAAATCAAGTCATTATTGGTTTAATAACATTTATGTTTGTATTTAGATTATTTGTACATTGCTATGCATAACACTATTTAAAAAATCAAGACATAAATAAAATATACTCATTCAAGAAAAAAAATTATTGAAGTTTAAAAAGTATAGAGTAACTTTATAAAGTGTAGAGGGTAACAACGGGTAATTTAAAGTTTATAGGTGTCAAGGGGTACCCCCTCTTGTTTATTTTTACTTGTTTGTACCCTCCCCTTCAAGTTCTATGATAATACAATTCAAACCTTTATTTTTTGTAAATTGTATTCTCTCTCAATCTTGTTTTTTAAACTTTAATTTTTAATAAAAACTAATAATATACCAAATCGGATATCAGAGTGCACATAAATTTCACTTGTAAAAGAAGATTGATGTAATATATATACATTCTAATAGATATGAGATGAATGAAATTTTATCATGCCAAACACTATGGGACTATGGGACTTCGATCGTAGACTATGGGACTTCGATGGTATGGGAGGAGATTCGGACTAGTCAGAGTGTGGTTCCTTGGGCTAATATTGTGTGGTTTCCTCAAGCTATTCCTCGGCATTCGTTTGTCTTGTGGCTACTTATAAAAAAGAAATTAAAGACTCAGGATATTATGATGAGCTGGTCGTCCTCGGGGAATATGAACTTTAATCTAATGTGTTGTTCCTTATGTACGTCTGGTCCAGATTCTCACGAGCATCTCTTCTTCGAGTGTTCATATGCTTGTTGCATATGGCATGGTGTGCGAGATCTAGTGGATATGGGAACTACTGATTCATCTTGGGATGCGGTTTATAACCATTTACTTCAGCATGCGGATTCGAAGAAGGTTATTCATATTGTTGGTCGGCTTGTGGTTGGTGCGGCGGTCTACTTTGTATGACAAGAGAGAAACCAGCGACTGTTTTCTAGTAAGAAGAGGAGTGCGAGCCAGCTAGTAGAGCTCATTCTAAACACGGTCCGGATGAAGTTGCACTCTATGAAGTTCAAAAGATCAGTCCAAGCGACGAGAGTGTTACACTTATGGAGTTTACCGCGAGGATTGTTGATAGACGATGATGATTGCGGCTAAGGGTTTGGTGTGTTTTTGGCATTGTCTTGTCCTTTGAGACTAGTTGTTTTATTGGTTTGCTTTGTTGCTTGTTGGACTCAAATGTGGCATGTCATATTTAAGAATTGGGGGTTCACGTTAGGCCCTCACTTGTTTTGTTTGTTTGTGTGAAATAAAATTTAACCGGGGTAACCCTTTACCCAAAAAAAAAAAAAAAAAAAAAAGATGAATAAATTGGGATAGCAAAATAAATCTTTCCCTGCGCATTTATGACATGCATATCTGGAGTGTTTAAATTTTCAGTCATAATATATGCATCTTTAATATAGTGTTACGATATTGAAAACCTTGTTCTGTCTTTGTGGTTTTGTTCGGTGGATATCAAAACAAAATTATTTTCAAAGTTCATCCACTAACAAATATGTAACATTCTCACCGCAATCCGTGGATATCAAAACAAAATATGTATGAACTTTGAGGATGGCATTCTCATATGAATTTAGTTTATAAAAATCCTTATGATTTTGTAATGTTAGTGTTGCAGGATATAGTCGGATATATGAGAATCTCTTAAAAAAGACTTTCGAAAAAATGGATTTATATGGAGTGAATTTGATAATTTTTAAAGTGAATTTTTGAGGGGGGGGGGGGTATGACAAGTAACAAGAGGGGTACGTTTAGCCCACCCCGTCAATTGTACAGAGAAAAAAAGGAACAAAATTTGCATGGGTTAGTAATTGAACCCGTGTCCCTTGATGACCCATCCAACAACAGTGCCACCCGAACACATGTTCTTCTAATACCAAAATATGCTTTCAACTCTACATATATTAGAGTAAATTACCTTTTTAGTCTTTGTGTTTTAATAGTTTTAATCACTTGAGTCCAACATCAACAAGTTTAAGTACTTTAGTATTGTGATTTTCATTTTATAACTCTCAGAGTCCAAATTACTAACTATATTAAGTTTTCTCAGTTATTTTTTCTTGAAATGACCAAAATACCCTTATAATTCAAAATAAAAGCTAATATAATACTTTATTATATATAACAATAATATATAAATTCTTTCTTCTAAATTGTAACATAAACAACCAAATATAAAAAATAAAAAACTGAAAAATGTTCTCTAATCTCTACCCACATCACAGATTAAATCAAACCCACGAAAAAAGAAAGTAAAACATCAAAAACAAGATTAATAAATTCACAAGGTCGAGTTCAATTCTATTTTTTTTTTTTTACTTTCAACGATTTGCTTCAATGAAATCAGGTTACATCGTACAATAGTATCCACGAACACACATGTCTCTTCCTTGGTATTCTCCGGCAGCACGACAACAACATAAAACTCCACAACAAAAGTGCAACCGTGTCATATGTCGGTGACACGTGAAGTGTAGAAACGGATTGGTAGTAACATACCAGCGGAGAAAGACTAGAGGGAAGGCGGCGCCGTCTGTAATCAGATCTGAGGCGACAGAGACTAGAGAGAAGGCGGGTTCCGGCATGAACAACGACGACGGCAATGTATATACTCAGATATGAAGAGTGCAGACGGAGGTTGGGGTTGGGGGATGAAGAGTCAAATCTGAAGAGTGAAGATAGGGATTGGGGACGTGCAGTGGTGGTTGTGTGGAGGTGGCTTTGCGGTGGTGGTGGAGGTAGTTGGTGCAATGGTGGTTGTGAGGTGGTAGGTGGGTGGTGGCAAGTGGAGGTGTGGTGGTGGTGGAGGAATGGTGCTGAAGATGGAGAGTAGAGAGAGAAAGTGGTTTGTGTGTGTGAGTGAATGCGTGTGTATTAAAAGTATTTTGTATATACTTTATGCATTATAGAGTTGTATCTAGGTGTGAAATTGTCACACCCCGACTAGGAGCGGAAGTAAAATGGGGATGCAACAGACACCTCTGGTACAAGCACATTGTTTATAAAGATACTATATTGTCATTTAGCTATATTTTACATTACATTGTTGATTACATACTACATGCATGCTACTGCGGTATGTTCCCACGAACCACGTTAATCTTCTAAACAGGATACTTCTATATATGTATTCATCTGTAAAGCAAATCTTGAAACAGCAAACGAAGGTATCACACAAGTCTTAAGTTACGTGAAAAGCATGTTAAAGTTTGAAAGGTCAACTATAAATAGTTAGTGAGTTTCACGAGTTCTGTTTGGGTTGCACAATGCAAACGTAAGCCAAGTTTTGCACATTTGATGTAATTATACTAAGCCCACAAGTGAAGCCTCGATGGTGCATACTCAAGACCGTGGTCTACTGTGACAACTCGTGTAAATTCCTGAACGTTTCGCTCTACTGGGTATATTTCATGTATGTTAAATGAATTGAATTTAATGATTTATTTTATTTGAACGATTGTGTGCTTGGTAATGTGTAATGTGAATTATGTGAAACTGAAACCCGAAACTAAAATGTTGGGATACGTTATTTTGTGAATCGAAGCATTGTAAAATATTATTCCGTGATACGCAGCGTTTTAATTAATTATTTCGTGAATCTTGCGAAACCGTCGCTTAGTGCGAAACCGTTACCTATTAAAACCCAACCCAAGCTCACCCCTCCCCTTTCTTGCGCCATTTATAGGCCCAACCCCACCCTTGTCCCTTATTCGAAATATAAAGCCCAAACCCACGTCTCTTGGTCCTTGTAGCCCATTAGCCCAACTCTCCTTATGATTTAATGATACGTATTTGGCTTTGGGGAGAAGAAATAAAAAATAGAAACCCTAACTCACCCCCTTGTGATCGTCGACCAAACCCTAGCTCCTGATTCAGCTTCTTGATTCGCCTTTCACTTCCTTGTAATCCCTTCTCTTGCTCCAAGGTTAGTATTCTTGTTTTGGATTGTGATTCTTGGTGAAAATTTGTACAATCATGGCTGTGATTTTTAGTTGACATGCTAGGATTTTGATATTATATGATTTATTTCGGTTAAGTATGCGATTTGTTGAAGTAATCGATAGTTTGTATGCATAAATGATCATTGGCTGCGTTTTTGTGAAAAATCATGATGTGTTATGGCTAGGGTTTTGTGATTATTGGTATGGTTAGATGGTAAAGGATGGTTAACCTGCAGTTAGTTGTTATTAGGAAGAGTCGGGGTCATTTACACGCGTTTTGATGTCGTTTAAATGTAAAACTGCATGCTGATTGATGAAAACAGCCAACTTCAGTTGGCTGTAAACGGACCGTTATAAATCGAAACATTGATTTTCTGAAGTCTAAATTATACATTTTCGAAAAGAGATTCAAATGGCACTGGAATCATATTTTTTCGAGGTCGTTTGCTATTTTTAAAGGTCCGTTTTGTACAGCAGAAAAAGCTGCGTTTTTTCTGCAGAAAATGTGTGTTATGTTTTTCATCATAACTTGAAGTCTGGATAGAGTTAGGTCATGAAGTTCGTATAGTAGATGGCCGCGGATGTCATTGTAATTCTCCAACTGGAATTTCATTAATCGGACTTATGTTGAATTTTAAATAAATTTTTCCGTGGACTGCAGTCAGAAAGTGACGAATCTGATTGCAGCCCGGTAAATGATTTTTTTAAAATAATTGTTAATGAATTGGATCCCGATATTTTTACACAATAATACATGGACCGTTTCGAACACTGTGTAAAAATTTGGGAATTTTTGGAACAAGTTAACTATTTTATTAAAATACCCGAAAATAGCACAGTTTGGGATGTTTAAGCTGAAATGATATAAGTAGTGATTTGCGTGTTTAAATGTCGGTTATGTTATCTAATAATGATCCAACTTGTTATATAACAATGAAAGTGTTATGTGAAATATCGTACGCTTGCTCGTGAGTAGTTATGTGACACCTGTGTCACTTCAATCACCAAACAAATACCAAACCAACGAAATATTGTATTTCATACTTGGGATTTGTAAAAATATGTGTATCGTTTGCACATATCAATTCTTGTTCAATTTCAAGCTTTAAATCGCTTTTTGGAGGGTTATACGCGCACTAATGCGTAAATATAACCAGTTTAATGCAACAAACACTCCGGAATAGTGAAATAGGCTTAACATACCTTAAATAACCTACACATAACTTAGAAATAAGTTTTGGATGGTTTGGTGTGTTGAATTCTTATTACTCAGGAGCTTATGCATAATTATCATGTGGATCGTGGTCCTCCGAGATGTGCGTTGAAGATTGATATCTAGAAAGCGTATGATACTGTAAGCTGGTCCTTTTTAGAAGCTATATTACACCGGTTCGGTTTTCACCGGAAGATGGTTTCTTGGATTATGGCGTGTGTAACATCAGTATCCTACTCGGTTAGCATAAATGGCGAATTGCATGGTTATTTTTCTGGGAAACGGGGTCTCTGTGACACCCCAGGAAAACCAGTGAACGATGTAACTTACCTAGCTTCCTCAGTGAGTGCGTACCAAATTTCGGGACGAAATTTCTTTTAAGTTGGGGATAATGTGACAACTCGAAATTTCAAGATTTCTATTTCGCATTTAATGCACGTTCTTGTATTATTTAGTTGATTGATATCACGATTAGTTGTTATGGAATTTGTATATGTTTTGCTACAATGAAGTGTGTTGCGTGATTTGACATAATTGTTGGTTAAATGTGGTAGACTTGTCAAATAGGTGAACTTGGTGGTGAAACTGTGAAACTATTTGAAATGGTGTACTATTGTAAAATATATTACTTAAGGGTGCTTAGGGTTGATAGTGAAACTTTAATAACTAATAACCCTAATTCCCTTCCCTAATCATCCTCTAATCATTTCCAAGAAACCAAAACACGTACTTGCAATCCTCTAATTCTCTGGCAATCATCATCACCAAGATAATCATCACTTTTGGTTCCTCTCCTTCTCTAGAATCATTCAAGGTAATTGTGCTATCATTTGTTATTAATCGTTTGATTGTTAACAATGCTTAAATCTTGTAAAGTGTGTAAACCCTAGTCTTCACATGATGCTCCTGTGTTTTGATTGATGTTAGTTGTTGTGTGATGAAGATGTTTAGTCAGATAATCAATTGCTTGATGATTGTGATGCGTGAGATGTAGGCATAGTGGTCACTGCTTCGATCTGTGTATTGCAAATGAACGAAATTAGGGTTTCATATTCGCATACGTAACTGTTCTGATCATATTGATTCTGTGCAAATTGAAATTCACGCATGATTGATTAGTCTAAGTTTGATTATTTGCCTGAGTTTGATTGTTTGTCTGAGTTTCTGTGCATGGTTGAGTGTCTGAGCTTATTGATTAACACTTGACCGAGTATATTGATCAAGCATGTGCCTGAGTTTATTGATTATCAACATGATCCGAGTTTATTAAGTTCACTTTGGGTCCGAGTTTATGGAAGTTAATAGGACCGAGTTTAATGGTCCGAATTTGGTAAAGCTAATTGGACCGAGTTTAATGGTCCGAATATAATATCTCTTAAGGTCCGAGTTTATTGTGCTTTCAAATGGTCCGAGTATAATGTCTTCATATGGTCCGAGTTTAGGGAAGTTGATTGGACCGAGTTTAATTAGCTCACGTTGGTCCGAGTTTAATGAAAAGACAATTGGACCGAGTTTAAGGGATTGTCTTTGGGCCCGAGTTTAATGACCATAGTTGCCCGAGTTTAATGACCATAGTTGCCCGAGTTTAATGACTATAGTTTGCCCGAGTTTAATGAATATAGTTTGTCCGAGCTTAATGAATATAGCTTGGACCGAGTTTAGTAAGGATGTTTGGACCGAGTTTAGTAAGGATGTTTGGACCGAGTTTAAATGACTATTTAGTGGACCGAGTTTAAAACATGATCCTCCATGTCCGAAGTTGTATGTTAATTATATGCCCGAGGTTGTATGCTATGTCATGAGTTATCCGAGTTTCAAACAGGGGAACCCCCCCCACACACACTTGTCTGATATTGTGTAACTGTTTGATGCTGTATAATTGTCCAATTGAAACAAGTAGCTGCATGATATATTATGTTAGTCCTGCCTGTATGACGTATGATTCTATGTGAACAATTGCGTGCAACGGTATGATTCTGCATGTGTGAACATTATATGTAATATCGTTGTGTACACAATAAACACACAAAGCACCGTTGTTTGAATATCGAGGATTTGTAAACCCTAATGGAACGAATCATGTGCAATATATCCTAGGTCGTGTGTAACGGACTTAGAGATTTATAAACCCTAGAAGCAATAACATACCGAGCAAACCAAGGTGAGTTCACACTCTTACCAAGGCATGGGATTCCCGGGGCGTTGGGAATGGGATTGAAAGGATAAGGTTGAATAGATACACTACTGACACTATGACTAGACTACCATATTACTATCCTCGGATGTGAAGGATACTTATACTGATCACTATCCTCGGATGTGAAGGATACTTATACTGATCACTATCCTCGGTCGTGAAGGATACCTATACTGATCACTATCCTCGGATGTGAAGGATACTCATACTGATCACTATCCTCGGATGTGCAGGATACTTATACTAATCACTATCCTCGGATGTGCAGGATACTTATACTAATCACTATCCTCGGTTGTGAAGGATACTTATAGTTACGAATAGTCTAGTGGTTATACAACGTGGGAAGCCCCCACCAATAGAACGTACTAACGGCCCAGTAGAGCCACCTGTCACAAACGAACTTACTATTACGCATTTACTTTCTGTGAACTCGCTCAACTAGTTGTTGACCCTCTGTTACATGCCTTGCAGGACGTTAGGTATATGGAGCTTGCACACGGAGGAGCTGGTCGTTGTGGGACTTGGATCTTGATTATCTTGTTAAACACTTTTGATAATTGATACTTATTTGCTATGGGTTTTACGATAATACGCTTCCGCTAAACGATGTTAACTTACTTATGTTTTGGAAACACCTTTCATATGGAATTGGTTTGGATTATATTGCATTTACTTTTACTTATTACAATGTTCTGTATGATTGGTGGCTTGATCCTGGTCAGTCACGCTCCCAAGCGGTGATACTCCGCAGGTGGATTTTGGGGGTGTGACAGATTGGTATCAGAGCCATTGGTTATAGAGAACTTGGTTTTAATATGGGGGAAAACGTTTTTTATTAAAACCAGACTATAACCAGAACAATGCTCTCAACGATCCACAACGACGCTTCGCTCCACGTGCAAGACTCGACATCCTAGGTAATAAGGTTTATGTTTATTACCTGCTTGCTAGAACTGCATAGAACTTTGCTCGTAGTATGCTTACATTACCTTGCTCACTACTTGTTATTGCTTGAGAACACTTACGTGCTTACACTCTTCTGTCATCGCACTATTCGCGAACCTTTCTCACTTATGTTGCCTTTGATGTGAAGATCAATGGCCGGAAGAATCAACATGACTCAAGCCCAGCTAGAGGCTCTTGTTCAGGCTCAAGTTGCTGCGGCACTTGCAGCTGCTCAAGCAGGTAGTATACCCTGCAGATTAGACTCACACTAGGATCTTTAGATCCTACATTAATTCTCGTATTTAACTTTGTCCTATTCGTACACAATAGGTCAACCCGCGCAGCAGCCTGTCTGCACTTTCAAGAATTTCATGGATTGCCGTCCTAGCACGTTCAGTGGCACTGAAGGAGCGGTTGGACTCCTCCACTGGTTTGAAAAGCTCGAGTCTGTGTTCGAGATGTGTGAATGCCCTGAGGCACGCAGGGTTAAGTTTGCCACTGGTACTTTGGAAGGGATCGCGTTGACTTGGTGGAACGCGCAAGTGCAGATCCTAGGGTTGGCAGCTGCTAACGCCACCCCTTGGAATGACTTTAAGGAATTGATTAAGCGTGAATACTGCACTCGGGAAGACATCCACAAGCTGGAGGATGAGTTTTATCATTTGAAGATGACTGGGTCAGAAATCGAGGCTTATACAAAGAGATCGAACGAGTTGGCTGTGCTGTGTCCAACCATGGTAGACCCTCCATACAAGCGTATTGAGTTATATCTCAAGGGTTTGGTGCCAGAAATCCAGAGCCACGTAACATCGGCTAATCTCGACAACATTCAGGCTATTCAGCGCCTCGCTCACCGCATTACAGATCAGGCAGTGGATCAGAACAGACTGCCAAAGCGTATCAGTGCTACTGCTACCGCTACTGCTTCTACTACACTTGCTACTCCCAGTGAAAGTAAGAGAAAATGGGATGGGGATTCTAGCAAGGGATCGGCTTCAGTGCAGTCACAAGCTCAGCAGCGAAAGACAGACAGTTACCAGAGTCCCAGTCAGCACTCCTCAGGCAGCCACAGACAGGGGGGATATCGAGGGAACCTCCCGAAGTGTAACACCTGCAACAAGCACCATAGTGGTCAGTGTAATAAGGGTCGCTGTCAAAGATGCCTCAAGATGGGTCACGAGGCCAAAGATTGTAGAAGCCCTCGACCTGCGAACCAGAATCAGCAGCAGCCTCAAGCACAGCAGAACCAGCAGCAGGGTAACAAAGGGTGTTTTCATTGCGGTGCAGAGGGTCACTTCAAACGGCACTGCCCTCAGCTGAACAGGAACCAGAACAACAACAACAACCATAACAACAACCAGGGCAACGGGAACAACAACAACAACAACGGGGGAAACAACAACAATGGCAATGATGCAAGGGGCCGTGTGTTTGTGTTGGGGCAGGGTGATGCCAAAAATGATCCCAACGTCGTTATGGGTAAGTTTCTTCTCGACGACATCTATGTTACTGTTTTATTTGATTCGGGTGCGGATACGAGTTATATGTCTTTGAAAATGAGTAAATTGTTAAAACATGCACCAACACCCCTAAACGCCAAGCATGTCGTAGAACTAGCAAATGGTAAAAGTGTAGAGGCCACGCAGGTAGTTAAGGGTTGTAGCATTGTCTTAGCTGGTCAGACCTTCTCCATCGACCTTATCCCTATAGTTCTGGGTAGTTTCGACATCGTCATCGGCATGGATTGGTTATCCAAGCAGCAGGCAGAGATTCTATGTAAGGAGAAGATCATTCGTATTCCCCGTTCGGGAAAGGAACCTCTCGAGGTTCAGGGCGACAAGAGTGGTGCTGTGGTTGGCATCATCTCTTTCCTGAAGGCTCAGAAATGTTTACGAAAGGGGCATACTGCTATCTTGGCATTGGTTACTGATGCAGCTTCGAAAGAGAAAAGGATAGAGGATATTCCAGTTGTACGAGAATTTCCTCAGGTGTTTCCAGAAGATTTACCTGGCCTACCGCCTCATCGTCAGGTCGAATTTCAAGTCGAACTAGCTCCAGGAGCCGCACCTATAGCTCGCGCACCGTATCGTTTAGCCCCAACGGAATTGGAAGAACTGTCAAAGCAACTGCAAGAGCTCTTGGAGAAGGGCTTCATTCGTCCAAGCTCTTCGCCTTGGGGAGCTCCAGTACTATTCGTGAAAAAGAAGGATGGCACTTTCAGAATGTGCATTGATTATCGCGAACTGAACAAGGTCACGGTGAAGAACCGCTATCCTCTTCCTCGTATTGACGACTTATTCGACCAGTTGCAAGGGTCGAGTTACTACTCCAAGATTGATCTAAGGTCAGGTTATCATCAGTTGAGAGTCCGGGATGAGGACGTCTCCAAGACAGCATTCAGAACTCGCTACGGCCATTACGAGTTTCTGGTCATGCCATTCGGGCTTACAAACGCGCCTGCAGTCTTCATGGATCTTATGAACAGGGTGTGCAAACCTTATCTTGACAAGTTCGTCATTGTCTTCATCGACGACATTCTGATCTACTCCAAGAGTCAGGAGGAGCACGAGCAGCACTTACGTCTTATCTTGGAACTTCTTCGAAAGGAGCAACTGTACGCAAAGTTTTCAAAATGCGACTTCTGGCTTCGTGAAGTCCACTTCTTAGGCCATGTGGTAAACAAGGATGGGATTCATGTCGATCCATCCAAGGTAGATTCGATCAGGAATTGGCCAGCACCGCGTACACCAACAGAAATACGCCAATTCTTGGGTTTGGCGGGGTATTACAGACGGTTTATCAAAGACTTCTCCAAGATCGCGCAGCCGCTCACTATGCTGACACAGAAAGGTGTCGTTTACAGATGGGGTAATACGCAGGAGACTGCTTTTCAGTACTTGAAGGATAGACTATGCAGCGCACCTATCCTCTCACTGCCCGAGGGCACGGATGACTTCGTGGTTTACTGTGACGCATCGATACAGGGGCTTGGTTGTGTATTGATGCAGCGGGATAAAGTTATTGCCTACGCCTCTCGTCAACTCAAGGTTCATGAATGGAACTACACGACGCACGATTTAGAGCTGGGAGCTGTTGTTTTTGCGCTTAAGATATGGCGACACTACCTGTACGGTACCAAGTGCACAATTTACACCGATCACAGGAGTCTCGAGCATATCTTCAAGCAGAAGGAATTGAATATGCGTCAACGACGATGGGTCGAACTGCTTAATGATTACGAATGCGCTATCAAGTACCATCCAGGCAAGGCCAATGTTGTGGCTGACGCCCTCAGTCGGAAAGACACTCTACCAAAGCGCGTGCGAGCGCTACAGCTTACTATTCAGTCTAGTCTTCCTTCTCAGATACGAGCTGCACAGATGGAAGCTCTGAAACCCGAAAACGTCACAGCTGAAGCCTTACGCGGTTCAAGGCAACAAATGGAACAAAAGGAAGACGGCGCCTACTATGTAACGGGGCGTATTTGGGTCCCACTTTATGGCGGTCTACGAGAGCTTGTGATGGACGAAGCGCACAAGTCTCGCTACTCGGTACACCCAGGGGCAGATAAAATGTACCACGATATCAAAACAACATACTGGTGGCCAAGTATGAAAGCTCACATCGCCACCTATGTTGGCAAATGCTTGACCTGTGCGAGAGTCAAGGTTGAATATCAGAAACCCGCAGGTCTACTGCAACAACCCAAGATACCATAGTGGAAATGGGAAGAAATTTCCATGGATTTCGTTACGGGCTTACCTAGATCCCAGCGTGGGAATGACACTATCTGGGTGATCGTTGATCGACTCACAAAGTCTGCTCACTTCTTGGCTATTAAAGAAACGGATAAGTTTTCTACCTTAGCAGACATCTACTTGAAAGAAGTTGTTTCGAGGCACGGAGTGCCAACCTCTATCATTTCGGATCGGGATGCACGATTCACGTCAGAGCTATGGCAAGCGATGCACAAAGCGTTTGGCTCTCGTTTAGACATGAGCACAGCATATCACCCTCAGACGGATGGGCAGTCTGAGCGCAAAATTCAAACTCTAGAAGACATGCTTCGAGCGTGTGTTATCGATTTCGGCAACGGCTGGGAAAAGCACCTCCCTTTAGTGGAGTTTTCATACAATAACAGCTACCACACCAGCATTCAAGCCGCTCCATTCGAGGCATTGTACGGACGTAAATGCCGGTCACCTCTCTGTTGGGCAGAGGTGGGGGATAGTCAGATTACGGGTCCAGAGATTGTAGTGGACGCCACAGTTTATTGCGCAGATACGGCAACGCATGGCGGCAGCTCGCGACCGTCAGAAAGCTTACGCGGATAAGCGTAAGAGGCCGTTGGAATTTCAGGTCGGGGACCGGGTTTTACTTAAAGTCTCACCCTGGAAGGGTGTGGTTCGATTTGGTAAACGAGGCAAACTCAATCCGCGGTATGTCGGACCGTTCGAGATCATTGAGAAAATTGGCAAAGTGGCCTACAAATTGAACCTACCAGCTGAACTCGGTGCAGTTCACAATGTATTTCACGTGTCGAATCTGAAGAAATGCCTATCAGATGAGACCCTCATAGTTCCTTTTAAGGAACTCACTATCGATGAGCGGTTGCAGTTCGTCGAGGAGCCAGTTGAAATCACGGACCGGGATGTTAAGGTCCTCAAGCACAAGAGAATCCCTCTTGTTCGAGTTCGTTGGAACTCCAGACGTGGCCCAGAGTACACCTGGGAACGCGAAGACCAAATGAAAGAAAAGTACCCCCAGTTATTCGAAACCAATGCAACCACTACTGAGGCTGAAGCTACTACTGCTGAATTTCGGGACGAAATTCCAAATCAACGGGGGGATGATGTGACACCCCAGGAAAACCAGTGAACGATGTAACTTACCTAGCTTCCTCAGTGAGTGCGTACCAAATTTCGGGACAAAATTTCTTTTAAGTTGGGGATAATGTGACAACTCGAAATTTCAAGATTTCTATTTCGCATTTAATGCACGTTCTTGTATTATTTAGTTGATTGATATCACGATTAGTTGTTATGGAATTTGTATATGTTTTGCTACAATGAAGTGTGTTGCGTGATTTGACATAATTGTTGGTTAAATGTGGTAGACTTGTCAAATAGGTGAACTTGGTGGTGAAACTGTGAAACTATTTGAAATGGTGTACTATTGTAAAATATATTACTTAAGGGTGCTTAGGGTTGATAGTGAAACTTTAATAACTAATAACCCTAATTCCCTTCCCTAATCATCCTCTAATCATTTCCAAGAAACCAAAACACGTACTTGCAATCCTCTAATTCTCTGGCAATCATCATCACCAAGATAATCATCACTTTTGATTCCTCTCCTTCTCTAGAATCATTCAAGGTAATTGTGCTATCATTTGTTATTAATCGTTTGATTGTTAACAATGCTTAAATCTTGTAAAGTGTGTAAACCCTAGTCTTCACATGATGCTCCTGTGTTTTGATTGATGTTAGTTGTTGTGTGATGAAGATGTTTAGTCAGATAATCAATTGCTTGATGATTGTGATGCGTGAGATGTAGGCATAGTGGTCACTGCTTCGATCTGTGTATTGCAAATGAACGAAATTAGGGTTTCATATTCGCATACGTAACTGTTCTGATCATATTGATTCTGTGCAAATTGAAATTCACGCATGATTGATTAGTCTGAGTTTGATTATTTGCCTGAGTTTGATTGTTTGTCTGAGTTTCTGTGCATGGTTGAGTGTCTGAGCTTATTGATTAACACTTGACCGAGTATATTGATCAAGCATGTGCCTGAGTTTATTGATTATCAACGTGATCCGAGTTTATTAAGTTCACTTTGGGTCCGAGTTTATGGAAGTTAATAGGACCGAGTTTAATGGTCCGAATTTGGTCAAGCTAATTGGACCGAGTTTAATGGTCCGAATATAATATCTCTTAAGGTCCGAGTTTATTGTGCTTTCAAATGGTCCGAGTATAATGTCTTCATATGGTCCGAGTTTAGGGAAGTTGATTGGACCGAGTTTAATTAGCTCACTTTGGTCCGAGTTTAATGAAAAGAGAATTGGACCGAGTTTAAGGGATTGTCTTTGGGCCCGAGTTTAATGACCATAGTTGCCCGAGTTTAATGACCATAGTTGCCCGAGTTTAATGACTATAGTTTACCCGAGTTTAATGAATATAGTTTGTCCGAGCTTAATGAATATAGCTTGGACCGAGTTTAGTAAGGATGTTTGGACCGAGTTTAGTAAGGATGTTTGGACTGAGTTTAAATGACTATTTAGTGGACCGAGTTTAAAACATGATCCTCCATGTCCGAAGTTGTATGTTAATTATATGCCCGAGGTTGTATGCTATGTCATGAGTTATCCGAGTTTCAAACAGGGGAACCCCCCCCACACACACTTGTCTGATATTGTGTAACTGTTTGATGCTGTATAATTGTCCAATTGAAACAAGTAGCTGCATGATATATTATGTTAGTCCTGCCTGTATGACGTATGATTCTATGTGAACAATTGCGTGCAACGGTATGATTCTGCATGTGTGAACATTATATGTAATATCGTTGTGTACACAATAAACACACAAAGCACCGTTGTTTGAATATCGAGGATTTGTAAACCCTAATGGAACGAATCATGTGCAATATATCCTAGGTCGTGTGTAACGGACTTAGAGATTTATAAACCCTAGAAGCAATAACATACCGAGCAAACCAAGGTGAGTTCACACTCTTACCAAGGCATGGGATTCCCGGGGCGTTGGGAATGGGATTGAAAGGATAAGGTTGAATAGATACACTACTGACACTATGACTAGACTACCATATTACTATCCTCGGATGTGAAGGATACTTATACTGATCACTATCCTCGGATGTGAAGGATACTTATACTGATCACTATCCTCGGTCGTGAAGGATACCTATACTGATCACTATCCTCGGATGTGAAGGATACTCATACTGATCACTATCCTCGGATGTGCAGGATACTTATACTAATCACTATCCTCGGATGTGCAGGATACTTATACTAATCACTATCCTCGGTTGTGAAGGATACTTATAGTTACGAATAGTCTAGTGGTTATACAACGTGGGAAGCCCCCACCAATAGAACGTACTAACGGCCCAGTAGAGCCACCTGTCACAAACGAACTTACTATTACGCATTTACTTTCTGTGAACTCGCTCAACTAGTTGTTGACCCTCTGTTACATGCCTTGCAGGACGTTAGGTATATGGAGCTTGCACACGGAGGAGCTGGTCGTTGTGGGACTTGGATCTTGATTATCTTGTTAAACACTTTTGATAATTGATACTTATTTGCTATGGGTTTTACGATAATACGCTTCCGCTAAACGATGTTAACTTACTTATGTTTTGGAAACACCTTTCATATGGAATTGGTTTGGATTATATTGCATTTACTTTTACTTATTACAATGTTCTGTATGATTGGTGGCTTGATCCTGGTCAGTCACGCTCCCAAGCGGTGATACTCCGCAGGTGGATTTTGGGGGTGTGACAGTCTCCGTCAAGGAGATCCAATGTCCCCGTACCTGTTCACGTTGATTATGGAGGTGTTATCTCTCATGTTACAAAAGATGGCGTTAAACCCTGCGTTTAAGTTCCACACTCACTGTTCTAAACAAAAGATCATTAACGTTTCTTTTGCTGATGACTTATTTGTTTTTGTTAATGGGGATACTGGATCGGTTCAGCTTATTCGGAATGTATTGGAGATATTCACTAGTGTTTCGGGCCTGGTCCCTAGCTTGCCAAAGAGTACAATCTTTTTCTGCAATGTTCCAAGTCATGTTAAAGCTGAGATTCTGAGCCTGTTGCCGTTTCGTGAGGGTGAACTCCCGGTTCGCTATCTCGGGGTTCCCTTGATCTCTACTAAGTTATCTTTTAGAGACTGTCGGGTTCTGGTGGAACGAATGGAGAGAAAGGTTGATAACTGGATGTCTAAATTGTTATCCTTTGCAGGTCGATTGCAGCTCCTCAATTCTGTTCTTGCAGCTATGTACACGTATTGGGCCTCGATCTTTATATTGCCAATGCGTATAGTAAAGGATCTGGAAAAGAGAATGCGAAGATTTCTTTGGAATGCGGGGACTTCTGGGAGTGTTTGGTCAAAGGTCGCGTGGAAGGATGTTTGTTTGCCTAAGGATGAGGGTGGGCTTGGGATCCGAAATATCTCAGATGTGAACAAAGCCCTTATCATGTCACATATTTGGAGCATTATTAGCAACCGAGAATCCCTTTGGGTCCAATGGATCCATTCTTACAAGTTAAAGGGCCGAATTTTTTGGGAAATTCAAAGCCGTGGTAGCTTTGGAGTTGGCGAAAGATTTTATCTATTCGTCCGTTGGTCAGACCTTATGTTTGGAGGATGATTGGTAGTGGTTCTCAGACAAATGCGTGGAGTGATAATTGGTGCTCGTGTAGTCCGATCCGTAACTTCATTACGCCTAGGAGAATAGCCCAAGCGGGTTTTAATCTGAAAACTACTGTTGAGGAACTTGTAGATGCGGATGGCAATTGGAGGTGGCCTCAGGCATGGTATGATTTATTTCCAGTACTCATAAATGTCATGGTTCCGCCTCTTGTTCCTCATTCGATTAACAGACTGGGTTGGAAAACTTTAGAAGGTAAAATTGTGCATTTTAACTCTTGGGAAGCTTGGAACAACTTTCAGCTAAGGGATAACAAGGTGGCTTGGGTGAACATGGTGTGGTATGGCCAATGCATTCCAAGACACGCTTTTCATCTTTGGTTAGTTCTAAAAAATAAGCTTAAGACGCAGGATAGGTTGGCGGTGTGGGAAGCGGGGAGTGAGACAAATTTACGGCTTATGTGCTGTCCTCTTTGTAACTATGGACGAGACTCAAGGGATCATTTATTCTTTCAATGCTCCTTTTCGGCTATGATATGGAACATTGTCAAGAATAGAACTGATATGGTGAATGTAAACGACTCTTGGAGCTCTATTATGGCGTGGATAGAACAGAATGCGAGTTCAAAGAAACTGGAACACGTTGTATGTAAGCTTGTTGTAGCGGCTTCTACATACTTCATATGTCACACCCCCAAAATCCACCTCGCGGAGTACCACCGCTTGAGGGCGTGACTGACCAAGATCAAGCCATCAATCACATCAAACCATAGCATTTAATAATAGAAGTAGTTAATGAAAGTCACCATGACATGATTGATGTTCAAAAATCAAATACTGTTTAAGTAGCGGAAGCAACATAAAGTAAACCCAAATTAAGTTATAAGTTCAATAATGTTCATGATCCATCTGCCACAACGACCTGCTCCTCCCTTGTGCAAGCTCCATAAAGTACCTAAGGTCCTGCAAGGCATGCAGCAAATAATCAACAAACTAGTTGAGCGAGTTCACAGAAGGTAAGTTCATAACATAATGCATAAGTGTAGCTAGTGGGGGCTTCCCATACTAGTGTATACTAAAGGTGGGGGCTTCCCATGTTCATCCTGGTTAATGAGGGCTTCTCATTAACGGTACTTACTAGACTAACTTCCGACCATGTGTTCTTCTTTACCGAGAACAGGAAAAACGTACAGGGCCACGTAGGCTTTACGTGACGTGCCCTTCCCCGAGGACATGGTACGCGTGGGGGCTACGTAGGCTTTACGCAGCGTGGCCTTCCGACCTGGAAGCCAGTAGATGGTATTGGGTTACGTAGGCTTTACGTAACGTGTCCTCCCGACCCGGGAGACATAAGGCAAGTATACTGGGTTACGTAGGCTTTACGTAACGTGTCCTGACTAACCTGAGGACGATGGTCTATAGTCTGGTATATGCGTAAGTACGAGTAATCATTCCATATCCATCATATCCAACCCAATTCCCAACCCGGGAATCCCATGCCTTGGCTGTGTGAACTCACCTTGGTTTGCTCGGCAGATACACAAGGAATATAAGTAGCAAGTAACTGGTCAACCACGTCCTATCATGGTTATTATACGAGTCAGGTTCGTATATAGCACGTATATAGTAATCACGTATAGTCATGGCAAACTTGTACGCACGTAAGCAGATAAGACATAGCATGTGAGGATCCAATTGTCTAAGTCCCACAATACCCGGCCCAAAAGCATAACAGCCTAGATTCTCATTCGGCCCAACTAGTAAACGTATACCGGTCCAATAGCAAACAGTCCACAATTCAAATCGTTGGGCCCAAATGATTGGACCCGTGACAGTGAAGGCCCAACAGTGTGCGTGTAAATGGTGGTCTCGACTCGCAACGGGGTTACGAGTCGCAACGGAAATCTCGAGTCGTAACGGGGGTCTCGAGTCGTAACAAATGGTCTCGGTTCATCCTGGTCTGGTTACGAGTCGCAATCTGACTCGCAACCATGATTGCGGCTTGTGCTGTTTGTGGTCTCGAGTGGGGTTCCGACTCGCAATCCGAGTCGCAACCGAACGTGTAACTGGTTTCCATAATTTTAGTCAATTAAACCCCGTGATTTCAGCTAACAGTTTGGTCAGTTCGGTAACCAGATCAATTAACATAATTTTTAACAAATCATTTAGCATGATATCAATCAAACATAACAATTGCAACACAAATTCATAAGAACCCTAATTATATCATGCATGAACACATCTAACAATTCATCGACAAACCAACATTCAAGTTAACCCGATGCATACTATAGCCGATTACTTGATCATTCGGTAATACCACAAGATCATTGATTCTTATGTAAATCATGCATTCATATATATCCGATTTATGTCCAAGTCAATCACATAATCATAATATACCATAAAAGCCGATTTCTTTATATCTAAACATTCGATTCTAAGTTAACCACAACTACAAACTGATTATATAACAATCAATTCGAGGACCAACATAACCACAATATCTAACCGGCCCTAGTTCATCATCATGCAAATTCTAATCGGTTCGATCTAAGCATGTAATCAAAACATCACTTAACACACAAGCATAAAACATCATACTAACCGATTACAAGAAGGAGAGTGTGATCCGATCGAGATGATGGTCCTGCCGTCGAGTTCTAAGCAAGCCGAGAGAGAGAAAGAAGCAACTAGGGTTTTCTTGTGTGTGTTTATGTTTTGCAAAAGTAGTAAAACAATCCCCTAGTTCCGGTTTTGTGTGTTGCGAGTGGGGAGTGGGCCGAGCCCAACTCGGGTATCAAGTGGAGTCCGATTTCAAGGTGGCCCAAACGAGCTTGTATGACCGGTTTGCTTTGTGCAATCGGTTTTAGTGTGTGGTTTGGGTTCGGCTCAATTAACATACAAATATATCACACAATACACATAACGACATCTCATAAATCACGAAATATTCATTAGCTCAAAATGTCACATAAACACGTAACGTTACATCAAGCAAGCCTAAAGTTCGAGTTGTCACATTATCCCCAACTAATTGGAAATTTCGTCCCGAAATTTGGTATGCACTCACTGAGGAAGCTAGGTAAACTGTATTGTTCACTGATTTTCCTGGGGTGTCACATCCTCCCCCCGTTGATCTGGAATTTCGTCCCGAAATTCCGAAGTAGTAGCTTCAGCCTCAGTAGTGGTAGCATTGGTTTCGAATAACTGGGGGTACTTTTCTGTCATCCTGTCTTCGCGTTCCCAGGTGTACTCTGGGCCACGTTTGGAGTTCCAACGAACTCGAACAAGAGGGATTCTCTTGTGTTTGAGGACCTTCACATCCCGGTCCGTGATTTCAACTGGTTCCTCGACGAACTGCAACCGCTCGTCGATAGTGAGTTCCTTAAAAGGAATGATGAGGTTTTCATCTGATAGGCACTTCTTTAAGTTCGACACATGAAAGACATTGTGAACTGCCCCGAGTTCAGCTGGTAGGTTCAACTTGTAGGCTACCTTGCCAATCTTTTCTATAATTTCGAATGGTCCGACGTACCGTGGATTCAGTTTGCCCCGTTTGCCAAAACGAACCACACCCTTCCAGGGTGAAACTTTCAATAAAACCCGGTCCCCGACCTCGAATTCCAATGGCTTTCTACGCTTGTCCGCGTAGGCTTTCTGACGGTCTCGTGCTGCCGCCATGCGTTGTCGTATCTGTGCAATCCTTTCTGTGGCGTCCACTACAATCTCTGGACCCGTAATCTGACTATCTCCCACCTCTGCCCAACAGAGAGGTGACCGGCATTTACGCCCGTACAATGCCTCGAATGGAGCGGCTTGAATGCTGGTGTGGTAACTATTATTGTAAGAAAACTCCACCAATGGGAGGTGCTTTTCCCAGCCGTTGCCGAAATCGATGACGCATGCCCGAAGCATGTCTTCTAGAGTTTGGATCGTACGCTCAGACTGCCCATCCGTCTGAGGATGATAAGCTGTGCTCATGTCTAACCGTGAGCCGAAAGATTTGTGCATCGCTTGCCAAAGTTCTGACGTGAATCGTGCATCGCGATCCGAAATGATAGATGTGGGCACCCCGTGCCTCGAAACAACTTCTTTAAGATAGACGTCTGCGAGAGTGGAGAACTTGTCCGTTTCCTTAATCGGTAGGAAGTGTGCAGACTTGGTGAGTCGATCAACTATGACCCATATTGTATCGTTTCCACGCTGGGATCTAGGTAGGCCTGTAACGAAATCCATGGAAATTTCCTCCCATTTCCATTGCGGTATCTTAGGCTGCTGAAGTAGGCCAGCTGGTTTCTGATATTCGACCTTGACTCTCGCACAGGTCAAGCATTTTCCAACATACGTAGCAATGTGGGCCTTCATACTAGGCCACCAATAGGTAGTGCTGATGTCGTGGTACATTTTATCCGACCCTGGATGTACCGAGTAGCGAGACTTGTGTGCTTCTTCCATTACAAGTTCGCGTAGACCGCCATAAAGTGGGACCCAAATCCGGCCCGTTACATAATAAGCGCCATCTTCCTTCTGTTCCATTTGCTGCCGTGAGCCGCGTAAGGCTTCAGCCTTGACGTTTTCGGGCTTCAGTGCTTCTACCTGAGCATTTCGTATCTGTGCAGGAAGGCTAGACTGAATCGTAAGTTGTAGCGCTCGCACGCGCCGTGGTAAAGTGTCCTTTCGACTAAGGGCGTCAGCCACAACATTGGCCTTGCCTGGATGGTACTTGATAGCGCATTCATAATCGTTAAGTAACTCGACCCATCGTCGTTGACGCATATTCAAATCCTTCTGCTTAAGGATATGCTCGAGACTCCTGTGATCGGTGTAAATCGTGCACCTGGTACCGTACAGGTAGTGTCGCCATATCTTAAGCGCGAAAACGACAGCTCCCAGCTCTAGATCGTGCGTCGTGTAGTTTCGTTCGTGAACCTTGAGTTGACGAGAGGCGTAAGCAATAACCTTGTCGCGCTGCATTAACACACACCCAAGTCCCCGAATGGATGCATCACAATACACCACGAAGTCATCTGTGCCTTCTGGCAATGAGAGGATAGGTGCGCTGCAAAGTCTATCCTTTAGATGTTGAAAAGCAGTCTCCTGGGGCTCTCCCCAGCGATAGGTAACACCCTTCTGTGTCAGTAGCGTAAGCGGCTGAGCAATCTTCGAAAAGTCTCTAATAAATCGTCTGTAGTATCCTGCCAAACCCAAGAATTGGCGTATTTCTGTCGGTGTACGCGGCGCAGGCCAGTTCCTGATCGAATCTACCTTGGATGGATCAACATGGATCCCATCCTTGTTCACTACGTGGCCTAAGAAGTGGACTTCACGAAGCCAGAAGTCGCATTTAGAAAGCTTGGCGTACAGCTGTTCCTTTCGAAGGAGTTCCAAAATAAGACGAAGGTGCTGCTCGTGTTCCTCCTGACTCTTGGAGTAAATCAGAATGTCGTCAATGAATACTATGACAAACTTGTCAAGATAGGGTTTGCACACCCTGTTCATAAGATCCATAAATACAGCAGGCGCGTTCGTTAACCCGAATGGCATGACGAGAAATTCGTAGTGTCCGTAACGAGTTCTGAAGGCTGTCTTGGAGATGTCCTCATCCCGGACTCTCAGCTGATGGTACCCTGACCTTAAGTCTATCTTCGAGTAGTAGCACGACCCTTGCAACTGGTCGAATAAGTCGTCGATGCGTGGAAGAGGATAATGGTTCTTCACCGTCACCTTGTTGAGTTCGCGGTAGTCTATACACATTCTGAACGTACCGTCTTTCTTTTTCACAAAAAGTACTGGAGCTCCCCAAGGCGAAGAGCTTGGTCGTATGAAACCCTTTTCCAAGAGTTCCTGCAGTTGCTTTGACAGTTCCTCCAATTCCGATGGAACTAGACGATATGGTGCGCGAGCTATGGGTGCTGCTCCTGGAGCGAGCTCGATCTGAAATTCGACCTGACGATGAGGCGGTAAGCCAGGTAAGTCTTCAGGAAACACCTGAGGGTAATCACGTACAATTGGAATATCCTCCAATTTCTTTTCCTTCGTTGATGCGTCTGTAACGAGTGCCAGAATGGCAGTGTGACCCTTACGTAAGCATTTCTGAGCCTTCAAGAAAGAGATGATGCCAACCACAGCACCACTCTTGTCGCCTTGAACTTCTAGAGGTTCCTGACCCGAACGAGGAATGTGAATTACCTTTTCACTACATAGAATCTCTGCCTGGTGTTGGGATAACCAATCCATCCCAATCACGACGTCGAAGCTACCCAAAACTATGGGAATGAGATCAATAGAGAAGGCTTGACCAGCTAGGATAAGATTACAACCCTGAACTACGTGCGTGGCTTCTAGACTTTTACCGTTAGCTAACTCTACTACATGTTTGGTGGGTAAAAGTGTTGGTGCACGTTTTAGCAGTTGACACATTTTCGCAGACATATAGCTTGTATCCGCACCCGAATCAAATAAAACAGTAACGTAAATATTGTCAAGGAGAAACTTACCCATGACAACGTTGGGATCGTTCACTGCGTCGCCTCGACCTAGCACAAAAGCGCGACCACGAGCTTCATTGCCGTTATTGTTGTTGTTCCCGCCGTTGTTGTTGCCGTTGCCCTGGTTGTTATTGTTGTTGCGGTTCTGGTTCAACTGAGGGCAATCGCGTTTGAAGTGACCTTCAGCCCCACACTGGAAACATCCCCGGTTTCCACGCTGTGGCTGCTGCTGCTGCTGCTGGTTCTGTGGAGCTGGTTGCTGAGGCTGCTGATTCTGATTTGCAGGACGAGGGCTCCTACAGTCTTTAGCCTCGTGCCCCATCTTAAGACACCTTTGACAACGACCCTTGTTACACGGGCCGTGGTGATGCCTGTTGCAATTGTGGCACCTAGGTTGACTACCCTGATATCTCCTTTGTCTGTGACTACCAGAGGATTGCTGACTAGGACTCTGGTAATGGTCAGTCTTCTGTTGCTGAGCTTGAGACTGAACGGATGCTGAGCCTCTGCTGGAATCTCCATCCCACTTTCTTTTACTGTCACCAGATGTAGCAGGAGTAACTGAGGTGGTGACGTTAGCAGTAGCACTAACACGCTTGGGCAGTTTATTCTGATCCACTGCCTGATCGGTGATACGGTGAGCGAGGCGTTGGATTTCCTGGATGTTTTCGAGGTTAGCCGACGTCACGTGGCTCTGAATTTCTGGCGCCAATCCCTTGAGATACAACTCAATGCGCTTGTATGGAGGGTCCACCATAGTAGGACACAGAACGGCCAGCTCATTGGACCGTTTGGTATACGCTTCGATTTCCGATCCAACCATTTTCAAGTTATAAAGCTCGTCTTCCAGCTTGTGTATGTCTTCCCGCGTGCAATACTCACGCTTGATGAGTTCCTTAAAGTCGTTCCATGGGGTGGCGTTAGCAGCTGCCAACCCTAAGATCTGGACTTGGGCGTTCCACCAAGTCAATGCTATCCCTTCCAAAGTGCCGGTGGCAAACTTGACCTTGCGAGCCTCAGGGCACTCGCACATTTCAAAGACTGATTCTAGCTTCTCGAACCAGTGGAGTAGTCCCACTGCTCCTTCCGTGCCGCTGAAGGTGTTTGGACGGCAGTCCATGAAATTCTTAAATGTGCAGACAGGCTGCTGCGCGTGTTGACCTATTGTGTACGAGTAGGGCAAAGTTTAAATACAAGAGCTAGTTTAGGAGTGTAGGATCTAAAGATCCTAGCGTAAGTTATAACTACAGGTTATCCTACCTGCTTGAGCAGCCGCAAATGCTGCTGTGACTTGGGCTTGAACGAGAGCCTCTAGCTGGGCTTGTGTCATGTTGATTCGTCCAGACATGATCTTCATAGTAAAGTGTAACATACATAAGAATGGTTCGCGAGTAGGGCGATGACAGAAAAGCGTAGGCATATAGGCGTTTTCATATAACAAGCATGTGTATCTAAGCGTAACGCGAGCAAAGTTCTAAGCAGTTCTAGCAAACAGGCAATAAACATAAACCTTATTACCTAGGATGTCGAGTCTTGCACGTGGAGCGAAGCGTCGTTGTGGATCATTGAGAGCACTGTTCTGGTTATAGTCCGGTTTTAATAAAAACGTTTTCCCATATTAAAACCAAGTTCTCTATAACCAATGGCTCTGATACCAATCTGTCACACCCCCAAAATCCACCTCGCGGAGTACCACCGCTTGAGGGCGTGACTGACCAAGATCAAGCCATCAATCACATCAAACCATAGCATTTAATAATAGAAGTAGTTAATGAAAGTCACCATGACATGATTGATGTTCAAAAATCAAATACTGTTTAAGTAGCGGAAGCAACATAAAGTAAACCCAAATTAAGTTATAAGTTCAATAATGTTCATGATCCATCTGCCACAACGACCTGCTCCTCCCTTGTGCAAGCTCCATAAAGTACCTAAGGTCCTGCAAGGCATGCAGCAAATAATCAACAAACTAGTTGAGCGAGTTCACAGAAGGTAAGTTCATAACATAATGCATAAGTGTAGCTAGTGGGGGCTTCCCATACTAGTGTATACTAAAGGTGGGGGCTTCCCATGTTCATCCTGGTTAATGAGGGCTTCTCATTAACGGTACTTACTAGACTAACTTCCGACCATGTGTTCTTCTTTACCGAGAACAGGAAAAACGTACAGGGCCACGTAGGCTTTACGTGACGTGCCCTTCCCCGAGGACATGGTACGCGTGGGGGCTACGTAGGCTTTACGCAGCGTGGCCTTCCGACCTGGAAGCCAGTAGATGGTATTGGGTTACGTAGGCTTTACGTAACGTGTCCTCCCGACCCGGGAGACATAAGGCAAGTATACTGGGTTACGTAGGCTTTACGTAACGTGTCCTGACTAACCTGAGGACGATGGTCTATAGTCTGGTATATGCGTAAGTACGAGTAATCATTCCATATCCATCATATCCAACCCAATTCCCAACCCGGGAATCCCATGCCTTGGCTGTGTGAACTCACCTTGGTTTGCTCGGCAGATACACAAGGAATATAAGTAGCAAGTAACTGGTCAACCACGTCCTATCATGGTTATTATACGAGTCAGGTTCGTATATAGCACGTATATAGTAATCACGTATAGTCATGGCAAACTTGTACGCACGTAAGCAGATAAGACATAGCATGTGAGGATCCAATTGTCTAAGTCCCACAATACCCGGCCCAAAAGCATAACAGCCTAGATTCTCATTCGGCCCAACTAGTAAACGTATACCGGTCCAATAGCAAACAGTCCACAATTCAAATCGTTGGGCCCAAATGATTGGACCCGTGACAGTGAAGGCCCAACAGTGTGCGTGTAAATGGTGGTCTCGACTCGCAACGGGGTTACGAGTCGCAACGGAAATCTCGAGTCGTAACGGGGGTCTCGAGTCGTAACAAATGGTCTCGGTTCATCCTGGTCTGGTTACGAGTCGCAATCTGACTCGCAACCATGATTGCGGCTTGTGCTGTTTGTGGTCTCGAGTGGGGTTCCGACTCGCAATCCGAGTCGCAACCGAACGTGTAACTGGTTTCCATAATTTTAGTCAATTAAACCCCGTGATTTCAGCTAACAGTTTGGTCAGTTCGGTAACCAGATCAATTAACATAATTTTTAACAAATCATTTAGCATGATATCAATCAAACATAACAATTGCAACACAAATTCATAAGAACCCTAATTATATCATGCATGAACACATCTAACAATTCATCGACAAACCAACATTCAAGTTAACCCGATGCATACTATAGCCGATTACTTGATCATTCGGTAATACCACAAGATCATTGATTCTTATGTAAATCATGCATTCATATATATCCGATTTATGTCCAAGTCAATCACATAATCATAATATACCATAAAAGCCGATTTCTTTATATCTAAACATTCGATTCTAAGTTAACCACAACTACAAACTGATTATATAACAATCAATTCGAGGACCAACATAACCACAATATCTAACCGGCCCTAGTTCATCATCATGCAAATTCTAATCGGTTCGATCTAAGCATGTAATCAAAACATCACTTAACACACAAGCATAAAACATCATACTAACCGATTACAAGAAGGAGAGTGTGATCCGATCGAGATGATGGTCCTGCCGTCGAGTTCTAAGCAAGCCGAGAGAGAGAAAGAAGCAACTAGGGTTTTCTTGTGTGTGTTTATGTTTTGCAAAAGTAGTAAAACAATCCCCTAGTTCCGGTTTTGTGTGTTGCGAGTGGGGAGTGGGCCGAGCCCAACTCGGGTATCAAGTGGAGTCCGATTTCAAGGTGGCCCAAACGAGCTTGTATGACCGGTTTGCTTTGTGCAATCGGTTTTAGTGTGTGGTTTGGGTTCGGCTCAATTAACATACAAATATATCACACAATACACATAACGACATCTCATAAATCACGAAATATTCATTAGCTCAAAATGTCACATAAACACGTAACGTTACATCAAGCAAGCCTAAAGTTCGAGTTGTCACATCATATGGCAAGAACGGAATAACCGGCTGTTTTCCAACATACACAGAAAGGAAGAGGTGGTGGCACAACTTATCCTTGATACGGTACGGCTTCGGATTATGGGTTTCAAGATCGGTCGATATGTGAATTATAGGAAGCTGTTGGAAACATGGGGAATAAAGGAGGACGAACCGGGCTAATTGCGAGACTAGGTTGCTAGTGTGGTGCAGTTAGTTTAGCTTTGTGTTTCGGGTTGTTTAATTTTGTTTGGCTGTTTTTTTGATTTGTTATTTTTGTTTGCCTAGGCTTGGCCTATCAAGCCTAGTAGTGTGTGTCAAACTTTTGTCGCACCCTGTTCTTTGATTCATTTATAAAATTCACCGGGGTAACCCTTTACCCAAAAAAAATTCAAGTTTGTTCGATCGCAGGGACTAATTTTGTCAAACTACGAAACTATACCAATTTGTATAGTAACGAACATTCCGGAACTTGATCATAAGTTAAACATACCCTAAATATCCTTTACATAGCTTAGAAATAGGCTTTGAGGGGTTCGGTATGCTAAAATAAACTTTATTGATCAATAGGGATTAAAAGCGTCAAGTTTCTTATGGTGCCAGGATGCTTTATCGTCTGGGAAAGCTAAAGTTGCTTGGAAATCGGTATGTATGCCTAAGGATGAAGGGGGGTTAGGCATTCGGGGTGTCTTAGATGTTAATAAAGCGCTAATGTCATTCCATATTCATAGTATTGTCTCCGGTCGAAAGTCTCTATGGGTCGAATGGATTAGGAGTTATAGACTAAAGGAGAGATCTTTTTGGGACATTCCTGATCCTAGGAATGCTTGCTGGAGCTGGAGGAAATTATTGCAAATTAGACCGCTTGTCAGAAAGTTTTTTTGGTCTAAGATTGGTAATGGGCAGAACACATCGCTTTGGTATGATATGTGGTGCGAAGATTGTCCGCTTAGCAGATATGTATCGCCTAGACATATATCTAGGGAGGGGTTGTCCATCTACTCAAGAGTGGCGGATGTGGTTGTTGATAATAATTGGCAATGGCCTGAGGCGTGGAGAGACTTGTTCCCTATCTTATTTCAGCTAAATCCCGTTCAAATACATAGTAACAAAACTGATACCATAGCTTGGAAAGATTCAGATGGGAAGCTTGTTCCATTCTCTACCAAACTTGCATGGGACGCCATTCGAAGACGGGAGCAGAAAGTTCTGTGGGATAAAGCTGTTTGGACCTCGTGTTGGATTCCTAGGCATGCTTTTCACTTGTGGTTGGTGTTTAGGGAGAAGTTGTGGACACAGGATCGGATCCGGAATGTGCAAATAATATCAAACGGGTCGATGAATATGATGTGTTGCATGCTTTGTTTTAACAACTTGGAGTCTCATTCTCATTTGTATTTTGAATGTGAATATTCTGCAAAGGTTTGGAACTCGCTAAAGGTTAGGGCAGAGTTGGATGATGTTTCTGGTAGATGGGAAGATGTAGCCGAGTGGATGAATGTCAATGCTAAGTTAAAATCGGTTAAAGCCGTTATTGGTAAACTATTGGTAGCGGCTATTACCTATTTTCTTTGGCAAGAAAGGAACTCAAGGCTCCATAACAACCAGCCTCGGCCACCAGAAAAGCTAGTAGAGATTATATCCGAGACCATCCGCTTAAAACTTCATTCTTTTAAGTATAAGCGTACGGATTCAGCTTGTCAAATCCTAAGGGAGTGGAAGATCACTAGCATGGAGGTTTTTTTGGCTAGTTAAACTTAATATTGAAGTGTTTAGAACTGATGTATAGATAACAGTAGTGTTTTTTGTGGTTCTGGAGGTGTTGTTTTCTTGTTTTACACTTGTGTGGCATGTCACACTTGTGAACTAGGGTGGTTTTTTCACTCTACTTGTGCTTCATGGTTTTGGTTATAATATTAATCACCGGGGTAACCCTTTACCCAAAAAAAAAAGTGCATAAGTTTGCATTTTCGCGCATATCTTACGTCCTGAATACATCTGGACATCCAAAAATTTATGTAAGCATTAAAATATTTTATTTTAGTGTTTGGCATAACAAAAATCCATTCGTCGCTTAATTTGGATCGTTTTTGCGTTCGTTATGACTTCCGTCGTAATTAAGCGAATAACGCGATCATACGACCAAACGAACCGACATCCGACATATTTTTGAGCATGTTTCATGTCCATTATGTTTAGGCATCATTTTATGTCACACCCCCAAGATCCACCTGCGGAGTATCACCGCTTGGGAGCGTGACTGACCAGGATCAAGCCACCAATCATATTGAACATGTAATTAATATCAAACATAGTAAATGTAAACCAATCATTCAATACGATAGGTGTTCAAAACATAATCATAGTTTATAAGTATAGCGGAAGCATAAGTACGAAAACCCAAAAGTGTAACATAAGTTCAATAAGTTTCAAAACATAATCCATGCTCCACAACGACCTGCTCCTCCCTGTGCAAGCTCCATAAGTATCTAACGACCTGCAAGGCATGTAACAGAGGATCAACAACTAGTTGAGCGAGTTCACAGTTAACAGTTCAGTAATAGTTTAGTGTGAGTAGAAGTATGTTCGTTCGTTATGTCATGTATCGTATCAGTTTCCATCGCGGCCTCCCAGGCAGGTATGCGAAGACATTAGGGGATGTTCATCCCGAGTATTCTAGACTAGGTTTACTTGTATCGCGGCCTACCAGGCAGGTGTGCGAAGATTAGTAAATTACAGTTCGCGGCCTTCCAAAGGCAGGTGTGCGAAGTCAGTCATAATATCGCGGCCAACCCTTGGCAGGTGTGCGAAGATCAGTTCAATAAGTGTTACTAGTCTAGTCGTAGTTCTATCAGCGAAGTATATACAATAGTTCATCAAATCCCATTCCCACCCGGGAACCCCATGCCTTGGCTGTGTGAACTCACCTTGGTTTGCTCGGTATGTTATGCTCTAGGGTTTATCAAACGTCTAAGTCCGTTATACACGACCTAGGATATGTTGCACATGATACGATGTAAGTGTTTGCATCAAATTAAGGTTTGCAAATCATTGGCATTCAAGCAGCTGTGTTTTGTGTGTACAGTCTGATATCACATCGAATGTTCATACATACGGGATCATACAGTTGCAGTCAGTATCATGCGATTATATAGAATCATGCATTCACGTAAACAGTTAATCATCATGTATCACATCTTTCACGTACGATTATCTCCCGTATTCATTGATCACATAAAACACACTGTCGTACATGTAACGCACACATGCAATCCTAGTCACGATAGTTCATCCATTCATCTAGTGTCATCTAATAATCGCTTAACATGCAGATAGCCCAACGGTACATCATATGGACACACATAATTTTACCCGTGCACACAACAAGTCTAGCTATTAACCATGAGTAGCCCATCTACTATGCAAGGCCCAATCAAGTAAAGCTTAACCCAACCGGCCCAACCAAACTTAGTCTATACATCACATAGGGAAAAGGTCGAATAATGGTTCCCTACTTGAAGTTCGGACAGGGGGGGGGCCTGATGTCATAAAACTCGGTCAAAGGCTTCATGCCTTATGAAAACTCGGACAAGACACATCATTGAAAGGGTCGGACCACCTCACTAATGAACTTAAACTCGGACCACCTCACTAATAACTTAAACTCGGACCACCTCACTAATAACTTAAACTCGGACCACCTCACTAATAACTTAAACTCGGACCATGCTTGGTGAATTAACTCGGACCATGCTTGATACAAACTCGGACCAAATGGTCCTGGGTTAAAAGGTCGGACCAAATGGACATGGCACAAAGTCGGACCCCTATGATGTAAGAAACTCGGACTCTAGTGTTTAATTGAAGTCGGACAAGGGCAAGGTCCAAAACTCGGACCTCCATCATCTCTAAAACTCGGACACATCATTGTAAGGAAACTCGGACCATGTGCATTGTTTAAAAGCTCGGACAACTTATAAGGGTCATGAAGCACAGACAATGTTTGCAAGCAAAAACTCAGATCTCATACACATCTATAAGAAATTCGGACAGCTTGTGTTATAATAAACTCAGACAATTATATTCAAAGGTCGGACTAACATATTGTATCAAAACTCAGGCAATCAAAGTCATGAATAAACTCAGGCAACTAGTCATTCAGTAAAACTCTGACTAACAAATAATCATGCGTTCATTGCGATTGCAGCAGTTACGTTTTAGCATTTACACGACCAGAAACCCTAATTCATACTTTGCATTACACTGATCAAAACAACAATCGCTATGTCTACATAACACGCATCAAAATCATCAGGTAATTGATTATATGACTAATCATCTTCATATCACAATAATCAATATCAATCACAAACACAGAAGCATCATATGGAGACTAGGGTTTACAAAATTACAAGAGTCAAGCATTGCTACCAATCAAACAATCACAAACAATGATTAAACAATTACCTTGATTCGATTCTAGATGGATTGGCAATCAAACTTGATGCAAAGAACTTGTGAATCCAAGAATGATGAGAAGGTGTTGTAGAGAGGATTAGAGGAGGTGAAAGTACGTGTTTTTGATTCTTTGTGAATGATTAGAGAATGATTAGGGAAAAGAATTAGGGTTAAGTATTATTTATGTTTCACTAATGACTCTTTACACCCTCTATTGTTATATTTTACACAAGTACACCATCACACAACAATTTCACAGTTTCATCACCAAGTTTATATATATATGACAAATCTTTCATAATTAACAAACAACCATGTACAATCACACACTACAGTTTATTGCACCAAAGCGTATACAATTCCATAGCCAATTATTTGCACAATAAACAACTAAACAAAACAAGAACGTGCAATAAATGCGAATTAGAATCTTGGAAATTCGAGTTGTCACATTATCCCCAACTTAAAAGAAATTTCGTCCCGAAATTTGATACGCACTCATTGAGGAAGCTAGGTAAGTTATATCGTTCACTGGTTTTCCTGGGGTGTCACATCATCCCCCCGTTGATTTGGAATTTCGTCCCGAAATTCAGTAGTAGTAGCGTCAGCCTCAGTAGTGGTTGCATTGTTTTCGAATAACTGGGGGTACTTTTCTATCATTTGGTTTTCGCGTTCCCAGGTGTATTCTGGGCCACGTCGGGAGTTCCAACGAACTCGAACAAGAGGGATTCTCTTGTGTTTGAGGACCTTAACATCCCGGTCCGTGATTTCTACAGGCTCCTCGACGAACTGCAACCGCTCGTCGATAGTGAGTTCCTTAAAAGGAATTATGAGGGTCTCATCTGACAGGCACTTCTTCAGATTCGACACGTGAAACACATTGTGAACTGCACCGAGTTCAGCTGGTAGGTTCAGTCTGTAGGCTACTGGGCCTATTCTTTCTATGATCTCGAATGGTCCGACATACCGCGGATTGAGTTTGCCTCGTTTGCCAAAACGAACCACACCCTTCCAGGGTGAGACTTTAAGTAATACCCGGTCCCCGACCTGAAATTCCAATGGCTTCTTACGCTTATCCGCGTAAGCTTTCTGACGGTCGCGTGCTGCCGCCATGCGTTGTCGTATTTGTGCAATCTTTTCTATGGCGCCCACTACAATCTCTGGACCCGTAATCTGACTATCCCCCACCTCTGTCCAACAGAGAGGTGACCGGCATTTACGTTCGTACAATGCCTCGAATGGAGCGGCTTGTATGCTGGTGTGGTAACTGTTATTATGCGAAAACTCCACCAAAGGGAGATGTTTTTCCCAGCCGTTGCCGAAATCGATAACACATGCCCGAAGCATGTCTTCAAGAGTCTGGATCGTTCGCTCAGACTGCCCATCCGTCTGAGGATGATATGCTGTGCTCATGTCTAATCGTGAGCCGAAAGATTTGTGCATCGCTTGCCATAGCTCTAGCGTGAATCGTGCATCCCGATCTGAAATAATGGAGGTGGGCACCCCGTGCCTTGAAACAACTTCTTTAAGATAGATGTCTGCGAGAGTGGAGAACTTATCCGTTTCCTTTATAGCTAGGAAGTGTGCAGACTTGGTGAGTCGATCCACGATCACCCATATGGTATCATTCTCACGCTGGGATCTGGGTAGGCCTGTAACAAAATCCATGGAAATTTCTTCCCATTTCCACTGTGGTATCCTGGGTTGTTGAAATAGACCCGCTGGTTTCTGATATTCAACCTTGACTCTTGCACAGGTCAAGCACTTGCCGACGTAAGTAGCGATGTGAGCCTTCATACTAGGCCACCAATATGTAGTTTTGAGATCGTGGTACATTTTATCCGACCCTGGATGTACCGAGTAGCGAGACTTGTGTGCTTCGTCCATCACAAGCTCTCGTAAACCGCCATAGAGTGGAACCCAAATACGCCCCGGTACATAGTAGGCGCCGTCTTCCTTTTGTTCCATACGTTGCCTTGAGCCGCGTAAGGCTTCAGCTTTGACGTTTTCGGGTTTCAATGCTTCTATCTGAGCAGCTCGTATCTGTGCAGGAAGACTGGACTGAATTGTAAGCTGTAGCGCTCGCACGCGCTTAGGTAGGGTGTCCTTTCGACTGAGGGTGTCAGCCACAACATTGGCCTTGCCTGGATGATACTTGATGGCGCATTCGTAGTCGTTCAGAAGTTCAACCCATCTCCGTTGACGCATGTTCAAATCCTTTTGCTTAAGAATATGCTCGAGACTCCTGTGATCGGTGTAAATCGTGCACCTGGTACCGTACAGGTAGTGTCGCCATATCTTAAGCGCGAAAACAACAGCTCCCAGCTCTAAATCGTGCGTCGTGTAATTCCGTTCATGAACTTTGAGTTGTCGCGAAGCGTAAGCAATAACCTTATCCCGTTGCATCAATACGCAACCAAGTCCCTGTATCGATGCGTCGTGATAGACCACAAAATCGTCGGTGCCCTCTGGCAATGAGAGAATAGGTGCACTGCAAAGCCTATCCTTCAAGTACTGAAAAGCGGTCTCTTGGGAATCTCCCCAACGGTAGGTGACACCTTTCTGTGTCAACATAGTAAGCGGCTGCGCGATCTTCGAAAAGTCTTTAATGAATCGTCTGTAATACCCCGCCAAACCCAAGAATTGGCGTATTTCCGTTGGTGTACGCGGTGCAGGCCAGTTCCTGATCAAATCTACCTTGGATGGATTGACATGAATCCCATCCCTGTTCACCACGTGGTCTAAGAAGTGGACTTCACGAAGCCAGAAGTCGCATTTAGAAAACTTTGCGTACAGTTGTTCTTTTCGAAGAAGTTCCAAGATAAGACGTAAGTGCTGCTCGTGCTCCTCCTGACTCTTGGAGTAGATCAGAATGTCGTCGATGAAGACAATGACGAACTTGTCAAGATAGGGTTTGCACACCCTGTTCATAAGGTCCATAAATACGGCAGGTGCGCTCAATAATATCAAACCATCCATCATATCAAACATAAAGTATAGTAGTTAAAATAATTCATAAAACTCAATACAATTGATGTCCAAACCAAACTTTTATTTGAGTAGCGGAAACATAATAATGAAAACCCAAAATAAGTTATAAGTTCAAATATCGTTCATTGCGTCTCCTCGTCCTAACACGAAAACTCGACCTCTTGCCTCGTTGCCATTGTTGTTGTTGTTTCCCCCGTTGTTGTTGTTGTTCCCGTTGCCCTGGTTATTGTCGTGGTTCTGATTCTGGTTCAACTGAGGACAATCGCGTTTGTAATGACCTTCTGCCCCACACTGGAAACATCCCCGGTTTCCACGCTGTGGTTGCTGGTGCTGGTTCTGTGGAGCTGGCGGTGGGAGTTGCTGGTTCTGATTCGCTAGCCGAGAGCTTCTACAATCCTTTGCCTCATGACCCATCTTGAGGCATCTTTGACAACGTTCCCTGCGACATCTTCCGCTGTGGTGTCTGTTGCACTTATTACACAGTGGGTGAATTCCCCGATATCCACCCTGCCCCTGACTGCCAGATGATTGCTGACTCGAATTCTGGTAGTCATTTGTCTTGCGCTGCTGAGACTGAACAGAAACTGATCCCTTGCTGGAATCCCCCTCCCATTTCCTCTTGTTGTCACTGGGAGTAGCAGCAGTAGTGACAGCAGTAGCAGTAGCCTTGACACGTTTTGGCAGTCTGTTCTGATCCACTGCCTGATCTGTAATACGGTGAGCAAGGCGCTGAATAGCCTGGATATTATCAAGATTAGCCGATGTCACGTGGCTCTGGATCTCTGGCGCCAAACCCTTGAGATACAACTCAATACGTTTCACTGGAGGGTCCACCATAGTTGGGCATAGCACGGCCAGTTCATTCGACCGTTTGGTATAGGCTTCGATCTCTGACCCAACCATTTTCAAGTGATATAGTTCATCTTCCAACTTGTGAATGTCTTCACGAGTGCAGTATTCCCTTTTGATCAATTCCTTGAAATCATTCCAAGGGGTGGCGTTAGCAGCTGCCAACCCTAGGATCTGTACTTGCGCGTTCCACCAAGTCAACGCGATTCCTTCCAAAGTGCCAGTGGCGTACTTAACCCTGCGAGCCTCCGGGCATTCACACATTTCGAACACGGATTCTAGCTTCTCAAACCAATGGAGGAGTCCCACTGCCCCCTCGGTGCCACTGAATGAGCTTGGACGACAGTCCATGAAGTTCTTGAAAGTGCAGACAGGCTGCTGCGCGTGTTGACCTATTGTGTACGAATAGGACAAAGTTAAATACGAGAGTTAATGTAGGATCTAAAGATCCTAGTGTGTGTCTATACTACAGGGTATACTACCTGCTTGAGCAGCTGCAAGTGCCGCAGCAACTTGAGCTTGAACGAGAGCCTCTAGCTGGGCTTGAGTCATGTTAATTCGTTCGGCCATTGATCTTCACATCAAAGGCAACATAAGTGAGAAAGGTTCGCGAATAGTGCGATGACAGAAGAGTGTAAGCACATAGGTGTTCTCAAGCAATAACAAGTAGTGAGCAAAGTAATGTAAGCATACTATGAGCAAAGTTCTATGCAGTTCTAGCAAGCAGGTAATAAACATAAACCTTATTACCTAGGATGTCGAGTCTTGCACGTGGAGCGAAGCGTCGTTGTGGATCGTTGAGAGCACTGTTCTGGTTATAGTCTGGTTTTAATAAAAACGTTTTCCCATACTAAAACCAAGTTCTCTATAACCAATGGCTCTGATACCAATCTGTCACACCCCCAAGATCCACCTGCGGAGTATCACCGCTTGGGAGCGTGACTGACCAGGATCAAGCCACCAATCATATTGAACATGTAATTAATATCAAACATAGTAAATGTAAACCAGTCATTCAATACGATAGGTGTTCAAAACATAATCATAGTTTATAAGTATAGCGGAAGCATAAGTACGAAAACCCAAAAGTGTAACATAAGTTCAATAAGTTTCAAAACATAATCCATGCTCCACAACGACCTGCTCCTCCCTGTGCAAGCTCCATAAGTATCTAACGACCTGCAAGGCATGTAACAGAGGATCAACAACTAGTTGAGCGAGTTCACAGTTAACAATTCAGTAATAGTTTAGTGTGAGTAGAAGTATGTTCGTTTGTTATGTCATGTATCGTATCAGTTTCCATCGCGGCCTCCCAGGCAGGTATGCGAAGACATTAGGGGATGTTCATCCCGAGTATTCTAGACTAGGTTTACTTGTATCGCGGCCTACCAGGCAGGTGTGCGAAGATTAGTAAATTACAGTTCGCGGCCTTCCAAAGGCAGGTGTGCGAAGTCAGTCATAATATCGCGGCCAACCCTTGGCAGGTGTGCGAAGATCAGTTCAATAAGTGTTACTAGTCTAGTCGTAGTTCTATCAGCAAAGTATATACAATAGTTCATCAAATCCCATTCCCACCCGGGAACCCCATGCCTTGGCTGTGTGAACTCACCTTGGTTTGCTCGGTATGTTATGCTCTAGGGTTTATCAAACGTCTAAGTCCGTTATACACGACCTAGGATATGTTGCACATGATACGATGTAAGTGTTTGCATCAAATTAAGGTTTGCAAATCATTGGCATTCAAGCAGCTGTGTTTTGTGTGTTTATTGTGTACAGTCTGATATCACATCGAATGTTCATACATACGGGATCATACAGTTGCAGTCAGTATCATGCGATTATATAGAATCATGCATTCACGTAAACAGTTAATCATCATGTATCACATCTTTCACGTACGATTATCTCCCGTATTCATTGATCACATAAAACACACTGTCGTACATGTAACGCACACAAGCAATCCTAGTCACGATAGTTCATCCATTCATCTAGTGTCATCTAATAATCGCTTAACATGCAGATAGCCCAACGGTACATCATATGGACACACATAATTTTACCCGTGCACACAACAAGTCTAGCTATTAACCATGAGTAGCCCATCTACTATGCAAGGCCCAATCAAGTAAAGCTTAACCCAACCGGCCCAACCAAACTTAGTCTATACATCACATAGGGAAAAGGTCGAATAATGGTTCCCTACTTGAAGTTCGGACAGGGGGGGGCCTGATGTCATAAAACTCGGTCAAAGGCTTCATGCCTTATGAAAACTCGGACAAGACACATCATTGAAAGGGTCGGACCACCTCACTAATGAACTTAAACTCGGACCACCTCACTAATAACTTAAACTCAGACCACCTCACTAATAACTTAAACTCGGACCACCTCACTAATAACTTAAACTCGGACCATGCTTGGTGAATTAACTCGGACCATGCTTGATACAAACTCGGACCAAATGGTCCTGGGTTAAAAGGTCGGACCAAATGGACATGGCACAAAGTCGGACCCCTATGATGTAAGAAACTCGGACTCTAGTGTTAATTTGAAGTCGGACAAGGGCAAGGTCCAAAACTCGGACCTCCATCATCTCTAAAACTCGGACACATCATTGTAAGGAAACTCGGACCATGTGCATTGTTTAAAAGCTCAGACAACTTATAAGGGTCATGAAGCACAGACAATGTTTGCAAGCAAAAACTCAGATCTCATACACATCTATAAAAAATTCGGACAGCTTGTGTTATAACTCAGACAATTATATTCAAAGGTCGGACTAACATATTGTATCAAAACTCAGGCAATCAAAGTCATGAATAAACTCAGGCAACTAGTCATTCAGTAAAACTCTGACTAACAAATAATCATGCGTTCATTGCGATTGCAGCAGTTACGTTTTAGCATTTACACGACCAGAAACCCTAATTCATACTTTGCATTACACTGATCAAAACAACAATCGCTATGTCTACATAACACGCATCAAAATCATCAGGTAATTGATTATATGACTAATCATCTTCATATCACAATAATCAATATCAATCACAAACACAGAAGCATCATATGGAGACTAGGGTTTACAAAATTACAAGAGTCAAGCATTGCTACCAATCAAACAATCACAAACAATGATTAAACAATTACCTTGATTCGATTCTAGATGGATTGGCAATCAAACTTGATGCAAAGAACTTGTGAATCCAAGAATGATGAGAAGGTGTTGTAGAGAGGATTAGAGGAGGTGAAAGTACGTGTTTTTGATTCTTTGTGAATGATTAGAGAATGATTAGGGAAAAGAATTAGGGTTAAGTATTATTTATGTTTCACTAATGACTCTTTACACCCTCTATTGTTATATTTTACACAAGTACACCATCACACAACAATTTCACAGTTTCATCACCAAGTTTATATATATATGACAAATCTTTCATAATTAACAAACAACCATGTACAATCACACACTACAGTTTATTGCACCAAAGCGTATACAATTCCATAGCCAATTATTTGCACAATAAACAACTAAACAAAACAAGAACGTGCAATAAATGCGAATTAGAATCTTGGAAATTCGAGTTGTCACATTTTAGACCCTTGAAAATGGTTTAACGGGCTTCAAACATGTCGAAAATGGACTGAAATGCATAACAGGGACTGAAACTGTAAAAACTGGAACTTGTTGCTGAACTGGAACCTCAGGTGGGCCGTGTAAGGTCCCTCCTTACTTCTACGCAGGCCGTGTGACAGTATCAAACCAGCAAAACTGTTTTTCCAGCTGTTTACAGCTGTTCAACCTGTTTTCTTCTCTTGCAAATGGGTTTTGCAAAACCATGGGCTCATTCTAGGGGCTCTAATAGTATAAAAAAAACAAGGGGCACACATGGAGGGCTAGGATTGAAGCTCGTTTATCGAGGAACGATCTTAACGGTTGTGTGAAATCTATAAATACCCCATTTGTTTCATTTCTTCCTCACACAAATCTAATCTAATGTGCTCTAAGTTGAAGCCCTTGCTTCATACCTGAGCTATTTGGATCAAGATTTGCTTGCGGGGACCCTTTGTAAGTATTCCTTCGTTCTTTTATGCGTTTTTCGTTTAAAAGTCAAACTTTGTTTGACTTTCTGCTTTGACCAGTTTATGGTCAACATGAAGTTCGTTTGAACTTCATAACGTGAGCGTAATCACAATGGTTTTAGTCCCTAGTGACTATACCTACTGATTACCACGTTATCTAGGTTAGTGACGAGTCGTAGTTTCGGCCAAAATGCGTATTCTCGCGCATTTTGTAACCAAACTACTCTTAGGTATCAAAACTGTTTGTTTTGATACCAAAACCTGTTTTCTAACTTAACTAAACATGTTTTAGCATGTTTAGCTCGTCACTTTTTAGATTAGTGCTTGTGTAGAGTCGTAAGTCAAGCGGTCTAAACAACCGCTTAGACTTACAAACTAGACCCGTTTGGTCGATTTAGACCAAACACATTAGGTGACCATAGTTGTATAGGGAATAACTTTTTGAGGTTATACCTTATGGTCACTTCGTTTAAGTAGTTGTATGATAGGTAGTTTATATGCCTTAGGAAAATTACCAAAATACCCTTTTCATGCATAATTGATATTTAAGCATATGTAGCCCAAACTTTTGTTATTTAACTAATTATGCAACATAATTATGTATGTTAGGGCATATAATACTTGTCGTAGGACTAGTTAGACGGTCCAAACGCGTTCTACGCGAATGACGCGTTAAAGTAGCGTATCTAAAAGGGTCGTAATGGGTCGTAAACACTTAGGTTAGGTTTCCTCTTAGTATGTAGGCCTTGTTAAACCATATCATATGAGATCCCACACTCATTTGGTTTACGAGACCTCATCCTATCCAATCCTCCGATTTGGGTCCGGTTTACTTATGTAGTTGTTACCTATATTAGGTGCCGTTTGATATCCGGGACTCCTCTAGCTTGCTTGGTAGTTGTTCAAGACTTCTAAGCACTCTCAAGTGAATACATAGTCCCCTCTTTTACTGTTTTCAAATGTTTTGGGGTGAAGCATGTGTACCTATCTGTTATTTTCATGATTTTAAAGTATAATTGATTATACATGTTAGTACTTATCTTTTGACAAACTGGATGATTATTTATGGTTTAAACACTGATTTTTCAAAGATTATAAAATTAATTGTTGGAATAGTACTTATTTTTGTTCACCAGACCGGTTGGTAGTATGATATAGCGCTATAGGATTTGACACCCCATTCCTGTTGTCATGGAATGTCTGAAACCAATTTATTTCTCCATCCAAATAGGGATTGCCTTCGTGGTATTCCTATAGTCTCAAAGGTGTAGTTTGATGCACTAAGTCTGATTGAATTCTTAAATCACATTATTTTTGGTATATTTAGTTATACTCCCAAAAGTATAGTTTGATATGCTCTCATATGTGATATTGTACAAAACCAACATATATTTTGTTAATACCCAAAACATAGTTTAATATGTTATTTATAAAATCCAAAGCATATTTTGATATGTTATTTATAAAACCAAAACATAGTTTAATATGTTATTTATAAAATCCAAAACATAGTTTAATATGTTATTTATAAAATCCAAAGCATATTTTGATATATTTTTCATAAAATCCAAAGCATATTTTGATATGTTATTTATAAAATCCAAAGCATATTTTGATATGTTATTTATAAAACCACAACATATTTTGATATATTATTCATAAAACCAAAGCATAGTTTTTTTTTTTGGGTAAAGGGTTACCCCGGTGATTCTATATATTCACAACCAAAAAAGAACAAGTGGTGTAGAAAGCCTACACCAGTTCAATCATGAGACATGCCCCATGAAAGTAAAGCCAGAAAAACAAAACCAAAAGAAACCGAACGCAACAACCGGACATAAACACCTAGACACTCATCTAGACAGAACCGAAACTACAAATAAACTAACTAATTAGCCTCCGTCATCTTTCGTTTCAGTTGCAACATCCCAATCCCCAAGCAGCTTCCGCACCCTAGCGTTGATCTTCAGCTTAGCTCCCATCAGCTTGTATCTCACAGTTTTCAGAATAGCATCCTTCACCATTTCAGGTGGACGTAATTGGTTTCTGAATAGTCTAGCATTCCGCTCTTGCCAAATCGTATACGCAGCAGCCGCAACTAGAAGCTTCGCGACATAAATCTCCACTTTCTTTGACCGAATGCGAGCACATAGCCACTCGGTGATATCCGCCCATATCGAACACACAGCCTCCATACCCACTTTACCCCGAATCATATTCCAGACTTCGTCCGAAAATTTGCATTCAAAGAATAAATGCTGATGAGAATCAAAGTTCTCGTAGCACAATAGACAGCACATCATATTCATGTTTTTCCGCCTTGAGAAATCCCACTGCAGAATCTTGTCTTGAGTAAGGAGCTTTCTCTTCATAATCAGCCACATCATAAACGCGTGCCTAGGGATACATTGAGCAAACCAAACAATACCACTCCAATCAACCTCTGATTCTCTATGACGAACCGAGTGCCATACGGCTGACGAAGAGAAATCCTGACATTCGTTCCCATCTTTCCATAGCAATCGGTCAGATTTTGACGGGTCTAACCGAAAGTGATCCAGCTGAATAAGAACAGGGAAAAGATCCCTCCATGCGACAGGCCAATTCCAAGTATCGTTAGAGAAAATATTGAAAACAATGTCATCTAACCGAAAATCAGCATCCGTAATAGTCCTTGGTGACAGAAAATCACCAAGAGGGCCTAAATCGCTCCAAAAATCAAACCAAGCTGATGTATCACGGCCATTACCCACATCGGACCAAACATATTTCCGAATAACATGCCTCAACTGAATGATTTTCCTCCATGACCAAGTAGAATTTGAAGTAGCTTTGCAAACCCAGAAATTCTTTCCTTTAAGCCGATAAGAGTGAACCCACTTGACCCAAAGAGAATCCCGCTTCATCACAATACTCCAAATATGAGACGCCATCAGGGCTTTATTCATATCCCCAATCCGTCTAATGCCTAAACCACCTTCATACTTAGGAGTACAAACCACTTTCCACGAAACTTTAGCTTTACCTCTATTGAACGACACATCTTGAGACCATAAGAAATTTCTCATTCTAGCTTCAAGCTCCTTAACAACCCGCACAGGAAGCAAAAACACAGAGGACCAATAAAGATGCATTGAAGAGAGAACTGAGATAATCAGTTGAAGCCGCCCCGCAAACGATAACAATTTATTCTTCCAGTGCATAATACGATTCTCTAATTTTTCCACGAGCACACGGCAATCACTGTACCTAAGCGTAGAGGAAATAAGAGGGACACCCAAATACTTGACCGGTAACGTACCTTCCACAAAAGGCATAATGTCCAGAATCTCCTGTTTAACATGATCTTTCACATTGCAAAAGAAGACCGTACTTTTCTGGTTGTTAGGCACTAGGCCCGACATCTTAGAAAATTTTGAAAGAGAGGTCATAATACAATTGGCCGAGTTCACTTCCCCTCTAGCAAAAAGGAACAGATCATCCGCAAAGCAAAGATTTATAATCTGCTGTTTTTCACATCTGTTATGATATTTGAAGGAGGAATCTATCCGAACAGAGTGCTGAAGAATACCCGTCAACACCTCCATGACAAGAGTGAAAAGATAAGGAGAGATAGGATCCCCTTGCCTTAACCCCCGTTTACCTCTGAAAAACCCATGAACCATGCCGTTAACACAAACCGAAAATGAGGTAGAGGAAACACACATCATGATCCACCTCACCATATTATCGTTAAACCCAAACCCACGAAGCACACTTTTCAGAAACCTCCAGTCCACCGTGTCGTACGCCTTCTGAATATCAACCTTAAACGCACATCTTGGAGGCCCCACATTTCGATGATAGTTGTGCATTAACTCTTGCGTTAATAAGATGTTGTCCGAAATTTTCCTGCCCGGGACAAATGCCGATTGATTAATGCTAACAATCTCATTCAAACCTCCCTTTATCCTATCAGCAATTATCTTGCTGATACACTTGTATAGAACGTTACAACAAGCAATCGGGCGAAAATCAGTAACAACCATAGGCGTTGGCACTTTAGGAATAAGAACTATAAGCGTATGATTCAGCTCCCGAAGCAAATTACCAGTATCAAAAAAATCTTTAATGGCATTAACAATATCATTACCAATTAGCGGCCAAGCATTCTTGAAAAACGCAGCCGTAAAACCATCCGGACCCGGAGCTTTATCATTGCCAATGGAGAACATCGCCTTTTTAACTTCCTCCTCCGTAACCGGCCGCACCATACTCGTAGCAATATTGTGGGGTAAAACTTTCGGAAATAAATCTGGAGTAGGTTGTAAGGAGATATCATCTTTGTTGCCAAAAAATTTCTCATAATGTTGGACAAATGCTTTAAACACATTATCACCTTCATAGAGATTCCCTTGAGTATCTTTAATGATATCGATCCTACTACAATGATTACGAATTTTCAAAGAGGAATGGAAAAATGCCGTATTCATGTCGCCCACACTCAGCCAATCTACCTTAGCTTTTTGTTTCAGAAAACGCTCTTCATCCAACATAGCAACTTGAAGATCACGGCTAGCCGCAGCTTCCTCGTTCCGCAAATCAGCATTATGCGGCTCTAAGTCAATTGATTGCTGAATATCATCTAATTTCAAACGGATAGTTTCAACTTTCTTGTGGAGATTACCCTGTTTAAACAGCAACGACCGAAGCGGGTGTTTAAGCGACTTTAACTTCTTGACAACTCGAAATTGGTGAACCCCATCAACATTAATTATCCAATGTTTATTAACAATCTCCAAAAATTCTGGTTTAAAAACCAGAAAATTAGCAAACTTAAACGGCCTTGGTTTGAGTTTCAACGCTTCCGGAATAGACAAAATACACGGGCAGTGGTCCGAAAGTCTATATGGCTTGAACATGGCAACCGAGTTCGGGTATTCAGTATGAAACGGAGTGTTTCTCATTACCCGATCGATTTTCTTTAGTAATCCCACACCGTTTTTAGGTTTTTGGCTCCACGTAAAATGAATACCTGAACGATTAATATCCACAACTTCGATGTCATCAACACATTCCTGAAAATCCCTCATACCAATCGAAATTGATGAAGAACCCATCGAATTATCTTCTATGTTAAGAGCCGAGTTAAAATCACCCATAATACACCATGGCCGATCCGCGACAAAAACCTTATGCATAGACAGAAGATGCCATAACTCCCTCCGCGTAACATAATAATTATCGGCATAAACAATGGAACAAAAAAGCACTCTCTTATCCAATTTAAACACAAGCTGTAAATGCATAACCTGAGGAGATTGAGCAACGATCATAACATCAAAAATAGCTGGGTTCCACCCAATGATTATCCTTGTACCTTTGTTACAGCACCCGCCATTTGAAGTCCAATCCCAAGAACGAAACACAGCTTTACACACATTGCCCAACTTACCGACATCCACATGAGACTCTAGAATAGCACACAAGCTCAAATTGAAATCCTTGACTGCCTGCCGAACCTCTATTTGTTTGAGAGGGCGGTTCAACCCCCTTATGTTCCATGCAGCGATACTAACCATTGGTAACTTTCGGAGAAGGGGTGCTTGCCCCTTTGTGATTCTTTATATTCCGGGTACCATCCATTATAAACCCATCCATTTCATCATAAATTTCCTCCACATCGTCATCATCCGAGTCCCCATCATTCAAGTCCGGTTGCCTTTTACTAGGCCCCGGTTCGTCCTCCACCTCATTAAGAACATCAAACGGATTGGCTGACCGAAAAGAATTATTATTTGAAGTACCATCCATACCGTTCTGAGACTTAGGTTTAGTAGAATCTCCTTTTGACTTTTGTCCCACCGGACGATATTCAAATTTAGGCTTCTGTGTATTCACGGGTATCCCAGTTTTCTTGGCCGCTTTCTTCCCATACACACCTGTATATCCCTCCTGATCCACAACAGGAGACTTTTTACCTTTCGGGTTCTTTGGACCATTCCGATTTTGCACCTGATGCAAGTTATTAGTCTTTCTCACAGGAAGTTTTGGACAAGTCTCGGACGTGTGGCCAAAGACACAACATGAAGCACAACGATGCGGGTTCCATTCATACTCCACATACATCGTTTCTTTTGTAAAACCCTCTCCATCAAGTTCAGGTATCGCCATTGTAATTTCCTCTCGCAATTCTCTATCGGCTGAAACTTCAATCAACGCTCTAGCGTAGCTACTACGTCCCCAAGAGTCCATACACATTGACGTGGTAAACGAGTCCAACATCTTTGGTTCGCCAATAGTTGTTGCAATCAAGCTGAGGCCATCCTCCGTGTATGCCGCAATAGGAACTTCGTGAATTTTAACCCACACTTGCACTTTCGTTACCTCTTTCTTTTCGAGTTTAGTAGTTGGGGTCCAATGATTAAGAAACAAAGGCTGAGAACGTATAATCCATGGCCCATCCTGAAGAACATTCGATATTCCAGCCTCATCTCTAAACTTGAAAAAGAAAAAACCATTAGCGTTCATCATAGTCTTTTGTAACCCATATTTCTTCCAATTCATCCGAACAAAGTAGTCAACCACTGGGAAGGCAACTCGATCCCCCAAAAAGTACCCATAAAGGGTGTTAGCCAACTTATCCTGGACCATACGTACTGATTCTCTCGGTAACACAACATCACAACCCTCCAAAGTGTTTCTTAATATGTTACAAATTAAACCAAAGTATACTTTTGATATACTACTGAAAACTATTATTTTGACAATTAAAGTATGTTTAATATACTATCTGTTTAGCTATTTTGAAACTGAAATATATTTTAATATATTACTTATTCGACTGTCTTAAAACCAAAGTATATTTTTATATATACTATGAACCTTTTTATCAAAATATTGTTTTCAAACAATATATATATATATATATATATATATATTGTTATATATATATAAATAAACTCATTTTTACCTAATTATCTATTTGTACATCTTTCTTTTATGTCATGTCACACCCCGACCACGTAAAACAACAAATCGTGGCGGAAACGTCGGGGAGTGTTGTAACAGAATCATTGTTTCACAACCATGGATCAAATAGTTTTGTTTTATTAAATTATTGAACTCAATGTTTTGGAACAAATCAGATAAATACAAATAAATTGTTTCTCAGTTTTAAAGTCGCTAAGGCACAGGTCCATCCTATGTGAAGCATGAATCAATAATCATCACACAGCAGTACCTGAAACATATATGAAAATAGGTACGTCAGCATAAAAATGCCTGTGAGTAACATAGGATTTTGTGTATTAGATTCATGGCTTTGGATAATGTGAGAAAAGGTTTTATGTTTTCAAAATAACCATGAATCTAATGTAAAAGTTTTGTTTCTGAAAACGTGTCGTTTTGGAAAAAAATTTATAGTATAGACAAAAATATATTTTGGTTTTGAAAAGCTTGTATAAATAGTATAACAAAGTATACTTTAGTTTTGAAATAGTTAAATGGATAGTATATCGAAATATACTTTAGTAATTAAAATAATAGTTTTGGTAGTATATCTCAAATATACTTTGGTTTAAGGATAAAAGTATTGGTAGTATATCAAATTATACTTCGGTTTGAAAATAGCATATCAAATATGCTTTGGTTTAAAAGTAGTATATTAAAACACATGTTGGATTTTGTACTTAGTATATCAAAATATACTTTGGTAGATCACATTTGAGAGCACATCAGACTGTACTTTTGTAGTATATCAACATATACAAAGAGAGTGTGATTTGGTATTCAACCAAGCCTTAGTGTATCAAACTACACTTTGGAGACTATAGAAATACCACGAAGGCAATTTCTATTTGGTTTAAATTTGGTTTCTGACATTCCATACAACAGGAATGGGGTGTCTAGTCCTATAGCGCTATATCATACTACCAATCGGCTGGGTGAATGTATAAAATAGGTACAATCCAACAATTAGTTTTATAAGTTTTGGAAAATCAGTGTTTAAACCATAGGTAATTGTTTAATTTGTCAAAAGAATGTGTACTAAATATGTGTAATCATATAGTTTAAAATCAGGAAAATAACAGATAGGCATATATGTTTCACCCCAAAACATTTGAAAATAGTAAAAGAGGGGACTATGTACTCACTTGAGATTGCAAGTATCCTTGATTAAGTGTCCTAACAAAGCTCGGGAAATCAAGGAATCAAGTGGCACCTAGAATGGATCACTATGTTAAACAATCGGATCCTAAGTCGGGAGATAGGATAGAATGAAGTTCTATAAATCAAATGAGTATTGCAACTCATATGGCATGATTTAATAGAGCTAACATTCTGATTTGGAAGTTTACCTAAGTGCTTTTGACCCGTTTCGACCCATTATGGTAGTATAAGCCACTATAATGCGTCGTTTGCGTAAAACTATGTTCGGATGGTTAACTATGTGCTATGTCAAGTCTTACATGCCCAATTATCCCTAAATATGTTACTAATTCAGATTATATGTCAAAAATATGTTCACATAGTCAAAATACAGATTTATGCTTCAAAAATAAGAGAGTGTTTTAAGAGGGTTTCTCTGGGCGAACTAGGCGATTTGGGCAACTTCGTGTAATCCTAGCAGATTCGTGCTTCTCCTAATCACGATTGACATTGGTTATCATCTTAGGGTTTCTCTAGACGATCCTTAGAAGACAATCAGTTGAAATCGCGCTCCAATTCTGCAGTTAGGGTTCCGATTTTTTCTGATTAGTGAAGAGGTGCGGCTACCCTCTTCCACGGTGCTGCTTAATCAGTTGGTTTACGGCGATCCAGATTAGGGGTTGTTGTCGGCAAAGTTTCTGTCTTGCGACGATCCTAGTTAGGGTTTGGCAGTCAGCAACAATTCAGTCTAGGGTTTTGTGGCGGCTTTGACGGCGGAACAGTGTTTTTCAATCGGATTCGGGTTTGCGGCGGCGTACTCCTCTGATTAGGGTTTTGCTGGTTTGGCCGATATGGATGATAAGAAATCAGCTGGGATTTTTCCGCAAGACCGAGGTAAATCAGTTTCGTTTGAAGAATTAGCTAAACGTTTCGTTGATGTTGAGGGTAATTCTTGGTTACCCCGAAGAGGGTCGGGTCAGAACCCTCTTGATTCTGCAACATTCAGTGCAATGGATAAACTTGTGAAATTGGCTGCTCCATTGTCTTCGGATGGTGAAGGGTCTGGTTACCCAAACAGGGGATACCCATCATTAACGGGTTCAAATGGATTGAATATGTCGGCTGATCAAGGAACACCGGGTGTTGCGGATCGGTTTTCCTTTGCTAAAGTGGCTGCAAACTCTAAAGAAACTTTAAAAGTGAATTTTAGAGCTATGGAGTCTAATGAGAGTGTTGACGGAGCAGATGTGGTGATTCCATTATCTTCGGTTAAACAAGTTACAGACAGGTATGCGAACACTTTGTATGGATATTTTCTGGGTAAACGTTTGGCATTTCCTGTGGTGGATTTCTTTGCAAAGAACAACTGGGTGAAATATGGTTTGACTAGACTTATGATGAATGCGAGTGGGTTCTTTTTCTTTAAGTTCAAGACTAAAGAAGGGATGGACCAGATGTTAGAGGATGGACCTTGGATGATCAGAAATGTTCCAATTATCTTGAAAGAGTGGTCGGCATCCATCAAGTTGGAGAAAGAGGATATAAAAGCTATTCCAGTTTGGGTTAAGATGCATGATGTGCCGCTAGCAGCTTATACTGAGGACGGTCTTAGTTTGCTCGCTTCTAAGATAGGGGTGCCTAAGATGCTAGATTCATACACTGCTACAATGTGTGCTGAGTCATGGGGAAGAAGCAGTTATGCTAGAGCTCTCATTGAAATTCATGCTGGGGCTGAATTAAAGAGGAGTGTTACTATTGCAATCCCGTCTTTAGAGGGTAAGGGTCACTCAATGGAGGAGGTAAAAATCGAATATGATTGGGAGCCTTTAAGGTGCTCGTCTTGCTGCGTGTTTGGTCATGAGGATCACTCGTGTCCAAAGAGGCCTCAGGTCGTTTCGAGTGGGGAGTCTAGTAAGAAAATTGATGATTTTCAGGTTGTGGGTGCAAAGAAGAAGAAATCTACTAACCAAGGTCTTCACATGAAAAATCAGAAGCCTAAGGTAGTGTACAGACCAGTTGTAAACCCTAAACCAAACTCGTCCTTGAAGAAGCCGGTGAATAATCAGGTATCAACGTCAAACCCCTTTGATGCTCTTAAGGATGATGATGGTGGTCAGGGAGGTAGTAGTACTGTGGGTCGTATAGAGAAGAAGGAGAAAAAGTCGAGTGACAGGCAGGATTCAGATGAAGAGGAGGTCGAAGAAGTATACAATGAAACTAGTGCATTTATGACATCGGGTACTCATCCGTTCTCTTCGAAAGCGGGGGCAAGCACCTCCTCCACAAAATTCTCAAATGGATAGGCTTCTTTTGGTTCGTTTGAAGGGGTTGCCGGTTTGTGGCAACTTTATTTTTGATGATGGCGGTTGAGGATTTTGGTTTTGTTTTCCATTGTTTTGTCTACTAGATCATGATGTATAGTAGGCTAGGTTACGGGGTGTCATAGTTGTTTTGTTTTGTTTTTTTGCTGGGTTATACATATATGGGGCATGTCCTATATATGAACTAGTGTGGAACACATCCTCACTACTTGTACTTATTTGCGGTTGCATTTTAATAGATTCACCGGGGTAACCCTTTACCCAAAAAAAAAGGGCATTTTGGTCATTTCCTATGGGCATACAAGCTAACTAGCATACGACTAACCAATCCTATGTGATCATAAGGTATAACCTCAGTGGTTATTCCCTATGCAACTATGATCACTAACTAAGCTTGGTCGGATCCTAAAGATCGACCAAACGGGCCGGGTTCGAAAGTCTAAGCGGTTGTTTAGACCGCTTAACTTACGACCCTAAACAAGCACTAAACTAATAGTGTCGAGTTAGACATGTCAAAACATGTCTAACCTACTGATTTGGTATCAAAACAAAGTGTTTTGATACCCTAAAGTAGTTCTGAGGCAAAATGCGTGCTAAAACGCATTTTGACCGAAACTTTGACTCGACACTATACCTAGTTAACGTGGTAATCAGCGACTATAATCACGAAGGATTAGAACTATCGTGATTACAATCACGTGTCAAAGTTCAATTGAACTTTGACTTGACCAATTGATGGTCAAAACTGAAAGTCAAACTGTTGGCCAAACTGTTTGACTTTCTGCTTAAACATAAAGAACAAGCATGAAAGAAGACTTACAAAGGGTCCTAGCTATCTTTTCTACAAAGAATAAAGTTCCAAGCAGATTAGAAAGCTCCCAAATCAGATTAGAGAAGGAAATGAGCAAGGAATGAGGAAGTTGGCCAAGCTATTTATAGTTGTTGGTGATGAAGAAGATCATCACAAGTGGTTTGTTTAACCATTAAGCAATAAATCATGACCATCCATTTGTTACAAACTGACTAGGAGCCTTGGTGAACACACAAACTTGCTCAACACACCAAGAATTTACCAAAACAGCCCCTGAATTTGCAAATAGTTGCTGAAAACCAACTTTCTGGTCGCTGGGCACCTGAGGCGCCCCGCGTAAGGTTTGGGGCTGGGCTTACGCGCCCCGCCTGAGCCCCCAGATCAGCAAACTTTCAAAATTTACAGTTTTGGTCCCTGCATGCAATCGAGTCCATTTCAGGCCTTTTTGACCCCCGTTAAGCCATTTTCAAGGCTCTACAAGGTCAATAAAGTTTAGAGGACTCAAATATGCTTGGAACATTCTCGGATGTCGGCTCGTTTGGTCGTACGATCGCGTTGTTCGGCTAATTACGACGAAACTCAAACGGATGCGAAAACGAACCAAATTAAGCGACGAATGGAATTTTTGCATGCCGATCACTAAAATAAAAATATTTTAGTGTGTACAAAAATTTTGGATGCCCGGATGTGTCCAGAACGTAAAATATGCGCGAAAATGCAAACTTACGCCGTTTTTGACACTTTTAGCCCCTGTAAGATCATATAAGCATGTTTTCGCACACCGAACCTATCAAAGCTTATTTCTAAGCCATGTTTAGGTTATATATGGTATGTTTAACTTATGATCAAGTTCCGGACTATTCGACACCATACGAATCGGTATAGATTCGCAGTTTGACGCAAATAGTCCCTGCGATCGAATAAACTTGTTTTTGCCATACCAAACGTTCCAAAACTTATTTCTAAGTTATATAAAGGTCATTTAAGGTATGTTAAGCCTATTTCACTATTCCGGAGTGTTTGTCGCGTTAAACTGATTACGTTTATGCACCAGTGCGCGTATAACTTTCCAGAAAGCGATTTAAAGCTCGGAATTGATCAAGAATTGATATGTGCAAAGGATACACATATTTATACAAATCCCAAGTATGAAACACAATGTTTCATAGGTTTGGCATTTGTTTGGTGTTCGTGGTGACACAGGTGTCACATGTCACACCCCCAAAATCCACACGCGGAGTATCACCGCTTGGAGGCGTGACATGACCAGGATCCAGCCACCAATCATATTGAACCAGCATGTAAATAGTTTATAAAATCCCACACAATACAATTGGTGTCCAAACAAAACATAGTTTAAGTTGCAAGCGGAAGCATAATGTCTAAAACCAAATCATAAGTTTAAATGTTTCAAATGTTTAGCATGGCACACAGCTGTCCATGTCCCACAACGACTCTGCCCACTCCCATGCAAGCTCCAAAGATACCTAACGACCTGCAAGGCATGTAACAGAGAGTCTTTTTTTGGGTAAAGGGTTACCCCGGTGATTTTATAAATTCACAACCAAATAAGAACAAGTAGTGTAGAAAGCCTACACTAGTTCAATCATAGGACATGCCCTATGAAAGTACAGCCAAAGCAAAACAAGAAAACAACCAAATACATCCTCAAATCAAACGACATCTAGACTAAACACCTAGACCAAACACATAAAACCCTTAATCAGCAGCTATCTCGAATAAACCTGAGCCATCAATTCCCCAATCCTCCAGAAGCTTTCGAACATTAGCACAATTCCTCAGCTTCGCTCCCATCAATTTGTATCGCACTTGTTGTATCACAATTCCACTTAAAGTCTCCGGCGGTCGCAATTGGTTTTGAATAACCTCGAATTCCGCTCTTGCCAAATAAAATAAGCTGAGGCCGCCACTACCAATCTAGCTACGAACCCAACTACCGATTTTGGTTTAGACTTCTCAATCAACCAGTTAGAAATGTCACTCCATTTAGGTTGAACAGTGCCCATCCCAGCTTTCTGCCTAACCTTATGCCACACTTCAGAAGAGTATTTGCATTCAAAGAAAAGGTGGTTATGCGAATCGTGGTTGGCATAACAAAGTAAACAGCACATCATATTCATATTCTTCCTGCGCGAGAAATCCCAAGACAATATTTTATCTTGAGTAAGCAACTTCCGTCTCATGATAAGCCACATTAAACAAGCATGTCGGGGGATGCATTGAGGGAACCAAACAACACGACTCCAATCGACCTCCCCTGCCTGAATACGAACCGAATCCCAAGCTCTCGAAGACGAAAAGTCAAACAGGTTATCACCATGGCGCCACATAAGTTTATCCGGCTTGTTTGGCACCAAAGAAAGCTGATCAAGCTGATTAAGACCCGGATAAGAAACCCTCCACTCTAGCGGCCAAATCCAAGAATTAGAATGATAGATGTCCGACACTTTAGAGCCCATATCAAACCCCGCATTAGCAATGACTCTAGGAGAGATGATAGAGTGCAAAGGCCCTAACACACTCCACGAATCGAACCAAGCAGAAGTATTCACCCCATTACCAATCTCGGTCCAAAAGAACTTCCTTATAATCGGCCGAATCTGAAGCATCTTTCTCCAAGACCAGCAACAAGAAGATGGAACTCGACACTCCCAAAAGCTCTTTCCTTTAAGCCTGTAAGAATGAACCCAATCAACCCATAAAGAACTACGCTTCGTAAGAATACTCCAAATATGAGAAGTCATGAGAGCCATATTAACGTCTCCAATACGCCGAATACCTAAACCTCCTTCATACTTTGGAACACAAACCGAATTCCACGACACTTTAGACCGCCCTTTTTGAAACGCACTATCCTGGGACCATAAAAAATTCCGCATCAAGGCCTCCAATTGCAGAACTACTCGAGATGGTAAAATGAAAACAGACGACCAGTAGACATGCATAGAAGACAAAACAGAAATAATCAGCTGCAGCCTGCCTGCAAAAGAGAGCAATTTATTTCTCCAATGCATAATCCTCTTTTCCAGTTTCTCCACCAGCTCATAACAATCTTTATGGAGCAACCTAGAAGATATAAGAGGCACCCCAAGATACTTCACAGGAAGAGAACCCTCCTTAAACGGCATAATATTTAAAATAGCATTTTTCACAAAAGAAGGCACGTTTGAGAAGAACACCGTGCTTTTTTGCACATTGGGCACCAAGCCAGACATGTTCGAAAACGAATCAAGGGACTTCATAATGCATCTGGCGGAAGCAATCTCAGCTCTCGCGAAAATAAACAAAACGTCCGCAAAACAAAGATTAATAATCCTCTGACGCTCACATTTATTGTGGAATTTAAAAGAAGAGTCAATCCTTACCGAATGTTGAAGGATCGCGGTGAGCACTTCCATTACCAACGTGAACAAATAAGGAGAGACCGGATCACCTTGCCGAAGGCCCCGATTACCCTTAAAGTAACCATGAACTTCCCCATTAACGCATACTGAGAATGTAGTAGTGGAAACACATAACATGATCCAATGAACCATCTTATGGTGAAACCCAAAACCAATCAGAACATCATTGAGAAATTTCCAATTAACCGTGTCATAAGCCTTCTGAATATCAACTTTAAAAGCACATTTAGGAGGCCCGATATTCCGATGATAATTATGCATTAGCTCTTGTGTTAACAAAATGTTATCGGAGATTTTTCTACCTGGAACAAAAGCTGACTGGTTTATGCTAACAATATTATTCAAACCCGCTTTAATTCGATCAGCCACAATCTTGCTAATACATTTGTATAGCACATTACAACAGGCAATCGGACGATAGTCCGTAACCATAACTGGGGAAGGGGACTTAGGAATGAGCACGATAAGAGTATGATTTAACTCCCGAAGAAGTTTCCCAGAATTAATGAAATCAATAACAGCCTCCGCCACTTCACTACCCACAATATGCCATGCACCTTTATAAAATCCAGCAGTAAAACCATCGGGCCCTGGGGCTTTATCTGAACCCATGGAAAACATAGCCTGTTTGACCTCTTCAGCTGTTACCGGTCTAACCATATGCGCCGCAACATCATCATCCAAGGTAGAAGAGAATAGCTCAGGGGACGGCCACGAGGACGTGACTCCCGGGCAGCCCAAAAAATTTTGATAGTGATTAACAAAGGCTTCTTGAACCGCAGTCCCTTCAAAAACCTTCCCGCTAGTATCCTGAATCGCATCAATATGATTATAGTGAATTTTATTCTTGAGAACCGAATGAAAATATGCTGAATTACAATCCCCGGCCGCCAACCAGTCCACTTTGGACTTTTGCTTCAAAAATCTTTCCTCATCTAGAAGGGCTTCTTGATAAACACGTCGGATACTAGCCTCTTCCTCTCGTAACGACAACGAAGACGGATCTATATCGATGTTTTGCTGAATGTCATCGAGCTTTGCCCTCAGATCAAGAACTTTCTTGTGCAGATTCCCTTGCTGAAAAAGAAGGACTCGAAGCGGAGACTTAAGCAACCGAAGCTTCTTAACCACCGAAAACTGCGGCACCCCTCTAATACTCGTATCCCAAGAACGCTTAACAATAGCTGAAAAATCCGGCTTATGAATGAGAAAATTGGCAAACTTGAAAGACCTATGTTTAACTTTCCCCTCGTCTGGCACTTTCAGAACACACGGGCTATGGTCCGATAACCGAGCCGGATGAAAGATAGCCACCGCATTAGGAAACTGAGCTATAAACTGCGAATTCCCCATAACCCTATCAATTTTTTTCAACAAACCAATCCCCTTTTTCGGCTTCTGACTCCAAGTGAAATGACTACCCGAGCGATTTAAATCTATCATCTCAATATCATCAACACATGTTTGGAATTCCCTCATGCTAGCCAAAATAGATGAACATCCCATAGATTTGTCTTCCAGATTAAGAGCCGAATTAAAATCGCCAAGCATGATCCATGGAGCATCACGAACAAACACCTTGTGCAAAGTGAGATGTTTCCATAACTCCCTGCGTGTAACATAATAATTCGCGGCAGAGGTAATAGAACAGAATACCATTTTTTTCTCGTTTTTAAAATTCAGCTGTAAATGCATCACCTGATCCGAAACAGAAAGAACCATAACATCAAAAATACTCGGGTTCCAGCCAACAATAATCCGGGTACCTTTATCACAACAATCACCATTAGACGCCCAATGCCAAGACCGAAAAACCGACTTACAAATATGAGGAAGATTATTCAGCTCAACGTGTGACTCAAGAATCGCACAGAAACTCAACTTAAACTCTTTAATTGCCTGACGAACCTCCGCTTGCTTGATGGGGCGGTTCAAACCCCTAATATTCCAAGAAGCCAAACTAACCATTAATAACTATCGAGGAAGGAGTGCTTGCCCCTTTTTTATTGTCTTTTTTAACGGTTCCCTGATTTAAAAACGCATCCATCCCGTAACCATCGGCTTCATTAAACACCTCTTCCACTTCTTCGTCCCCATCTCCACCTCGATCCTCCCCGGATTTATTTCCATCCACCTCGGCAACATTAGGATCATTAAGAGCATCAAAGGGATTAGTAGATTGAAACCTGGAAGTAGACGCAGACGCCCCATTGGCTCCATCCTGAGACTTAGACGAAGTCACAGGCCTATACTCGAACTTAGGCTTTGGCTTGTTGATAGGAAAAGCAACTCTTCTCGCGACCTTCTTGCCATAAACACCTGTATAACCATCATCGTCGATCACTGGCTGTTTACCAGCTTTCGTATTGTTACGAGCAACATGTTGAGATTTCGGGTGGTGCGGACAAGAGTCATCAGAATGGCCAAACACACAACAATGACCACACCGGTGCGGAACCCACTCAAATTCGACAGACATAGTTTCCTTAATGAATCCCTCCCTGTCAGGTTCAGGAATAGCTAAAGTGGTCTCCTCTCTTAACTTCTTCTCAGCCGAAATCTCTATTAAAGCTCTAGCATAGCTGCTACGGCCCCACATATCCAAACACATCGATGAGGTATACGAATCCAATGCTTTCGGCACTCCAATAGTAGTAGCAATCATACTAAGGCCGTCTTCGTATAAGCCGCGATCGGGACATCATGGATTTTAACCCACACTTGCACATTCTTAACACCCTTCTTTTCCAATTTAGTAGTCGGACTCCAAATGTTAAGGAAAAAAGGTTGTGATCTAATAATCCAAGGGCCATCTTTTAAGACATTCATCATACCTGCTTCATCGGAGAATTTGAAAAAGAAAAACCCGTTATCATTCATCATAGCCTTTTGAACACCATACCTTTTCCAGTTATTACGTACAAAATAATCCACGACGGGAAAAGCAACCCGATCACCAAGAAAATAGCCATACAAAGTGTTTGCCAATTTATCCTGAACCAAACGAACTGAATCCTTTGGAAGAACTACATCACACCCATCATGAGCTTGATCACTAACGAGAGTTCTGAAATTCAACTTGGTGGACTTGCTAGCAGAAAGCGAATCAGCATATGATTTAGGTTTAGGAGTATTACCACTATCATTCTTGGCAGCCAAACCTTCGTGATTATCAGCTTTACCACTCCCTGAAGATTCACAATCCGGACGGCTCAGATCAGAGTTAACCGGTGTAGTAATCTTCGTTAGTTCATCAATGATATTTATTTGTTTCGGGTCCGACACAGTACCACGGCGCGGCAACAACGGGTTACCATCAATGTTAACAACTCGACTAGCGATACCCCTAGAAAACAAGCTAAGCTTACCCCGATCTCCCTTATCAATTTCAGCAGAAAACAAACGATCCTCCATGCAGAGAGTCAACAACAAAGTTGAGCGAGTTCACAGGAGGTGTTTGTTTTAAAGTAGTTTCTCAGGAACTAAGAGTTTGTTTTCAACAGTAGGTTAAATCAACTTTCCTTGTATTCCAAACCATGAATGGTGGGGGCTACCCCATGTTGTAAACCACTAGACTAGATGTATCTGTAAGTGTCCTTCCCAATCCGAGGACAGAGGTACGTATTGAAAATGTAGGTTTAGCATAGGTTTCCTTCCCAATCCGAGGACAGAGGTACGTATGTGAATACGTAAGTTTAGCGCTGGCGTCCTTCCCAATCCGAGGACGGTGGTACGTAGTGTATATGTAGGTTTAGCGCGGGTGTCCTTCCCAATCCGAGGACAGTGGTACGTAGCGAGTACGTAGGTTTAGCGCTGGCGTCCTTCCCAATCCGAGCACAGTGGTAAGTAGTCTAGTAATGGTGTAAGTATAAGTTCTGTCGTAGCTATTCAGTCCCATTCCCAACCCACCGTGAATCCCATGCCTTAGGAGTGTGAACTCACCTTGGTTTGCTCGGCAGATACACGAAAAGGTTACTTGAGCTATATGTGGTCAACCACTTCCTAACATGGTTACCATACAAGTCAGGTTTTGGTTTCAAGTAGTGCACATAAGTTTTACACATAGCCTAACAGGTTACGAACACGTATTAATCATGGCAAACATGTATTTTCACGTTAACAGTCATAACATGTCCGAACTTGTGTGATCAGGATGTATTGGGCTGAGGTAACAATGTAAGCCCAATAACATCTTTTTTTTTTTTTGGGTAAAGGGTAGCCCAATAACATCTTGTGCGAGTGGGTAGTTGAAACCCAAACACTATCCGACCCAAATAGTCAAAAGCCTAAACGTAGATACACGGCCCAATTAATAACATACACGAGTCTTGTGCGATCTGGACAACTTGTGCGATCCAGTTAAGTTGTGCGGCTGGATTTTGGGCTTTGAGGCCCAACAACAGAGTAAAGTCCAAACAGTGTGTGTAGCCCAAGACTTGTGCGATCAGCACGGTCTTGTGCGATCCACAGGCCTTGTGCGATCATGCAATCCTAGTTGTACATAGTGTATTAACAGTTGTACCCTATCTTGTGCGACTGTCTTGTGCGATCAGATCAGGTCTTGTGTGACCTGATCTTGTGCGACCGAGAGGGCTTGTGCGACCGGTTAACTAATTTCCTTAATTCATGCAATAGTTACAATCATTCAAACATTTTCCAAATTTCCATTCGATCAATCAATGCTAACAGTTTTCTATCTCTACTTTAGTCGATCAAAACATGGTTCTTATCACAAAATTCATATGAACTCTAATCATATTCAAAACATAAGCAACAACCTATACATTAACTATTAGATCGTTGGATTTAAATCATACAACGCTTCATACTCGATCATGCCTTTAATCCAAGCACACAAACACACAGCCGATTACATTGCATCCATTCGGTTCTTAGATCAATATTATGCAATCCGATTCACATAAACATCAACATATAAACATAATTATTCATCATCTATACAACCCTAGCCATTACATCATGTAATCATAACATCATCTAACAAACATAAGCCGTGAAACACTAACCGATTAAAAGGTAAGATGTGAATTGATCCGAACAAGAAAGTCTTCGAGAGAAGGGGGATGTTTGCCGTCGGCTTCGAGAGAGAGAGAGAGGGTGAGAGGAGAGAATTAGGGTTTTGTGTGTGTTGTGTATTGCAAGTGATGAGGAGTATACTCTTTCCCCATAGTGTTATGCGCAACAAGGGAGTGGGCCAAACCCATTCGTGGGCTGCCCTTTGGTTGCGAGTACAATAAGTGTAGCCCGAATGGGCTTGTGCAATCGGGTTTTGTTGTGCGATTGGTTCGTTTTGTGTGATCCCATTGTTTTCCTAGGCTTGGCATGTCAAGTCTAGTTGGTGTGTTACACTGACACACCTTTGTACTGATTGGTTATTTTATAAAATTTACCGGGGTAACCCTTTACCCAAAAAAAAAATAACATACATAACAACATAACATTCAATTAATCATCCAGGTTCACATAATCATATAACGTTCACACCGGTTACATCAACGTACAAAGAGAGGTTTGAAATACGAGTTGTCACATTTTATATCAGCTGTTTTCTTATCGATTTTTATATGACTTACAAAACAAAAACAATTTTGCAAGGATCATGACTACTTTTCTTAAAACATTTTCTTCAAACCTATAAGTCATGAATCCTAAATCAATAAAACCTATGTATCTCACAGGCATTTTTATGCTGACGTACCTGTTTTTACACATGTTTCAGGTGCTGCTATGTGATGATTGTTGATATATGCTACACTTAGGATGGACTCTTGCCTTAGCGACTTTAAACTTTTTTTTTTTGGGTAAAGGGTTACCCCGTTGAATTTTATAAAAGAATCAAAGAACAGGGTGTGACAAAAGTTTGACACACACTAGTAGACTTGACATGCCAAGCCTAGACATACAAAACAAATAACCCAAAACACGGCCAAACAATCCAAACAACCAGAACAAACAAAGCTAACTAGATGCAACACACTAGAACACTAAACTCGCAATTAGCCCGGGTCTTCTGCCGTTATTCCCCATTTTTCCAAAAGCTTCCTATTGTTGACATCTCGTCCGATCTTGAAACCCATTATACGATGCCTCACCATATCAAGAATGTCTTGCGCCACCGTCTCTTCCTTCCTTTGAACGTTAGAAAACAGCCGGTTATTCCTTTCTTGCCATATGAAGTATGTAGAAGCCGCTACAGTAAGCTTACAAACAATGTGCTCCAGCTTCTTTGAACTAGCATTCTACTCTATCCACTCCATTATTGAGCTCCAATTTTCGTTTACATTCCCCATACCGATCCTTTCCTTGACAATGTTCCAAGACTTGGCTGCATAAGAGCATTGAAAAAATAAATGATCTCTAGAGTCTCGTCCATAGTTACAAAGGGGACAGCACATAAGCCGTAAATTCGTCTCACTCCCCGCTTCCCATACCGCCAACCTATCTTGGGTCTTCAGCTTATTTTTTAAAACCAACCAAAGATGAAACGAGTGTCTTGGAATACATTGGCCATACCACACCATGTTCACCCAAGCCACCTTGTTATCCCTAACCCGAAGGTTGTTCCAAGCTTCCCAAGAGCTAAAATGCACAATTTTTCCTTCCACGCTTTTCCATCCAATCTTGTCCTCCGAATCAGGAACAAGAGGCGGAGCTATTACATTTATGAGGACCGGAAATAAATCATACCATGCCTGAGGCCACCTCCAATTACCGTCAGCATCTATAATATCCGCAACAGTTGACTGCAAATTAAAACCCGCTTGAGCTATTCTCCTAGGAGTAATAAAATTGTGAATGGGACTACACGAGCACCAATTATCACTCCACGCATTTGTCTGGGAGCCACTACCAATCGACATCCAAACATATTGTCTAACCAACGGACGAATAGACAAAATCTTTCGCCAACTCCAAGTCAAACTCCCGTGGTTTTGAATCTCCCAAAAATTTCTGCCTTTGGACCCAAAGGGATTCACGGTTGGTTATAATACTACAAATGTGCGACATCATAAGGGCTTTATTAACATCTGATATACTTTGGATTCCCAGACCACCCTCATCCTTAGGCATACAGATATCCTTCCACGCTACTTTAGACCGAATACTCCCTGGAGCCCCCGCGTTCCAAAGAAATCTTCTCATTCTCTTTTCCAGATCCTTCACAATGCGCATAGGCAAAATAAAAACCGAGGCCCAATATGTATACATAGCAGTAAGGACTGAATTGAGAAGTTGCAGTCTTCCTGCAAATGATAACGATTTAGACATCCAGTTATCTACCTTTCTCTCCATGCGTTCCACCAGAACTCGACAGTCTCTAAAAGATAACTTAGTAGAGATTAATGGAACCCCGAGATAGCGAACCGGGAGTGTACCCTCACGAAACAGCAACAGGCTCAGAATCTCCGATTTAACATGATCTGGAACATTGCAGAAAAAGATCGTACTCTTAGGCAAGCTAGGGACAAGGCCCGAGACACTAGTGAATCTCTTCAATACATTCCGAATAAGATGAACCGATCCAGTATCCCCATCTACAAAAACAAATAAGTCATCAGCAAAAGAAACGTTGATAATCTTCTGCTTAGAACAGTGACTATGAAACTTGAACGCAGGGTTTAGAGCCATCTTTTGCAACATGAGGGATAACACCTCCATAATTAACGTGAACAAGTATGGGGACATTGGGTCTCCTTGACGTAAGCCCCGTTTCCCTGTAAAATAACCATGCAACTCACCATTTATGCTAACCGAGTAGGATACCATTGTGACACAAGCCATGATCCAAGAAACCATATTCTGGTGAAACCCAAACCGGTATAAAATAGTTTCCAAAAAAGACCAGCTGACAGTATCATAAGCTTTCTGAAAATCAATTTTCAACGCACACCTCGGAGGACCTCGATCCACATGATAATTATGCATAAGCTCCTGAGTAATAAGAATATTATCAGATATCTTTCTGCCCGGAACAAACGCCGACTGGTTTATGTTCACTAGAAACCCCAAGCTACCCTTCAGACGATCAATGATTATTTTGCTAATACATTTATATATCACATTGCAGCACGATATCGGCCGGTAGTCGAGCACCGTATTTGGAGTATCAATCTTTGGAACCAAAGCTAGTATCGTATGATTGATTTGCTTTAGAATTTGACCATTGTTAACGAAATCACGCACCGCCTTTGTAACTTCTCCACCCACAACATCCCAGGCGCTTTTAAAAAATGCTGAAGTGTAGCCGTCAGGACCTGGAGCCTTGTTCTCACCTATACTGAACATAGCCTGTTTAACTTCATCATCAGTAACCTGTCTCACCATATTCTCCGCCACATCCGGTTGCAAAACATTGACAAACAGGTCTGCATCATCCAAGCTAACCACTTGATCTTCGGTGCCCATGAAACCCGAGTAATGATTAAGCAGAGCAGCAGCCACATCAACTCCCTCAAACTGGTTCCCATTCAAATCCTTAATGCAATTGATTTTATTTCTAGCATTCCTACTTTTCACACAATTATGAAAGTAGGATGTGTTTGAATCACCCGCACATAACCATTGCACTTTAGATTTTTGCTTCAAGAAACACTCCTCATCATAAGCCGCTGACTTGAAATCACGCAAACAGATAGCTTCGGACGTCCGAAGAGCAGCATCAAAAGGATTAGCATCAAAAGGATTAGCGACTTTAAACTTTGAAAGACAATATTTGTAATTATTTGATTTGTAATAGAACAAAGATTTCAATGATTCAATAAAACAAAATTATTTTATCCATGGTTGTGAAACAATGATTCTGTTACAACACTCCCGACGTTTCCGCCACGTCTTGTTGTTTTAGGTGGTCGGGGTGTGACAAGTTATAGGTGGAATGTATATATGGGCGTGAACTGTTAAAGTGAGTGCATGTTATGTGGTAGATGCGTGTAGAAACTTTGTGCTCTATTTGAAACCACTAATGGACTAAGTGGTAATTATACTAGGACGTGATTGACCAAGCCTGACTATTGGCTATTTTAAGAGTCCAACCGTGCAACCAAAGGTGAGTTCACACTTTCGTCAAAGCATGGGATTCTCGGTGGTTTGGGAATGAGTTAAGTAAGGATTCCCGGTGGGTTGGGAATGGGTTAGTTAACAACAATCCCCCTTAGGTGGGATGCAACCTGCCTATTCTCCTTGGGTAAATACATACCTCGGTCCTCCTTGGGTAGGACAACCTTAAATGTGACACTTGTGCTCTATAAACACTATACGATATAGAACAATATCATTTATCAAAGAAACAAAGTGTTTTGGTCTCAATGTTTGCTTATTTATGTTGACAATTTCACGTTTTGATTCTAGTTCGATTTCAAGCTTTAAATCTTTTTCTAGAAAGTTATACGCAAACTGATGCGTAAACTTAATTAGTTTAATGATAATTAGTTTAATTAGTTTAATTCAAAACAAAGGAAGGGATGGATAAATTGGTGGAGGATGGTCCTTGGTTGATTAGAAATGTTCCGATAATCTTGAAGGAGTGGTCGGCCTCTGTCAAGTTGGAAAAAGAAGACATAAAGGCTATCCCTGTTTGGGTTAAGATGCATGAAGTGCCGTTAGCAGCATATACTGAGGACGGTCTTAGCTTGCTTGCTTCTAAGATAGGGGTGCCTAAGATGCTAGATTCATACACTGCTACAATGTGTGCTGAGTCATGGGGACGAAGCAGTTATGCTAGAGCTCTCATTGAAATTCAAGTTGGGGCTGAATTAAAGAGGAGTGTTACAATTGCAATCCCAACTTTACAGGGTAATGGTCACTCAATGGTGGAGGTGAAAATAGAATATGATTGGGAGCCTTTAAGGTGCTCTTCTTGTTGCGTGTTTGGTCATGAGGATAACTCATGTCCAAAGAGGCCTCAGGTCGTTTCGAGTGGGGAGTCTAGTAAGAAGATTGATGATTTTCAGGTTGTGGGTGCAAAGAAGAAGAAATCTACTAACCAAGGTCTTCCCATGAAAAATCAGAAGCCTAAGGTAGTGTACAGACCAGTTGTAAACCCTAAACCAATCTCGTCCTTGAAGAAGCCGGTGAACAATCAGGTATCAACGTCAAACCCCTTTGATGCTCTTAAGGATGATGATGGTGGTCAGGGAGGTAGTACTGTGGGTCGTATAGAGAAGAAGGAGAAAAAGTCGAGTGACAGGCAGGATTCTGATGAAGAGGAGGTCGAAGAAGTCTACAATGAAACTAGTGCATTTATGACATCGGGCACTCGTCCGTTCTCTTCGAAAGCAGGGGCAAGCACCTCTTCCACAAAATTCTCAAATGGATAGGCTGCTTTTGGTTCGTTTGAAGGGGTTGCCGGTCTGTGGCAACTTTATTTTTGATGATGGCGGTTGAGGATTTTGTTTTTTGTTTTTTCCATTGTTTTGTCTACTAGATCATGATGTATAGTAGGCTTGGTTACGGGGTGTCATAGTTGTTTTTGTTTTGCTTGGTCATACATATATGGGGCATGTCCTATATATGAACTAGTGTGGAACACATCCTCACTACTTGTACTTATTTGCGATTGCATTTTAATAGATTCACCGGGGTAACCCTTTACCCAAAAAAACTTAATTAGTTTAATGCGAAAAACACCCCGGAACAGTGACTTAGGCTTAACATACCTTAAATAACCTTTACATAACTTATAAATAAGTTTTGAAGGGCTTGGTGTGTCAAAAATAAGTTTATTCGATCACAGGGACTAATTGCGACAAACTCCAAAAGTCTGCCGATTCGTATAGCAATGAACATTCCGAAACATGATCATAAGCTAAACATACCCTAAATATCCTTTACATAGCTTAGAAATAATCTTTGAGGGGTTCGGTATGCGATAATGCGCTTATTTGATCAATAGGGACTAAAAGCGTCAAAAAGTGCATAAGTTTGCATTTACGCGCATATCTTACGTTCTGAACATATCCGGACATCCAAAAATTTTTGTAATCATTAAAATATTTTATTTAAGTGATTGGAATGCAAAAATATCATTCGTCGCGTAATTTGGATCGTTTTCGCGTCCATTCGAAAGTTCATCGTAATTAGCCGAACAACGTGGCCGTACGACCAAAAGAACGACATCCGAGATGTTTTCAAGCATATTTCATGTTCCCTATGCTTTAACATCATTGTAAAGCCTTGAAAATGGATTAACGGGGCTTAAACGCGTCAAAAATCAACTTTATAGCATGCAGGGGCTTGTTTTGCCAAAATATGAAAGTTTGGACAGCAAGTCCTGGCGGGGGCGACAGCTGAGGCTTCTGTCTTTGCGGGGCGCGATAGCTGGAGCTGGGCAGATTCTCAGGATCCTCAAAACAGCTTGCTGTCTTCGGTTTTTAACATGGTTTTTTCAATACTTGGAGCTGGTTTAAGTGTTCCCCAAGCCCTCTAATGAATGTGCAACATGTGTAGGGCTAAGATCAAGCTTTGATTAACTCACAAACACTTGTCATTAATCCAAAGGTTCAAGAAAATCTATAAATACCCATCTCTTTTGCTCCATTCCTTGCTCATTTCATTTTTCTTTCACTTTGGATCTGATTGAAGCTATCCCACTTGGTTGAAGGCTTCATACTTCAGTTTTCTTTGTTTTTTCTTCAAGCTTGAACCCTTTGTAAGTGTTCTTTCATGCTTGGTTATGTATTTCAAGCATGAAAGTCAAACAGTGTTTGACTTTCTGCTTTGATCATGATTTGGTCAAGTCAAAGTTCGTTTGAACTTTGCAACGTGAGCATAATCACGATGGCTATAGTTCCTTGTGACTATACCTACTGATTACCACGTTGATTAGGCATAGTGATGAGTCATAGTTTTGGTCAAAATGCCGATTATGAGCATTTTGCAATGAAACTATGTTCGGGTATCAAAACACTTTGTTTTGATATCAAATCAGTTATCGAACATAGTTAAACATGTTTTAACATGTTTTTTTTTTGGGTAAAGGGTTACCCCGGTGATTCTATTAAAATGCAACCGCAATTAAGTACAATTAGTGAGGATGTGTTCCACACTAGTTCATATACAGGACATGCCCCATATATGTAAATCAATAAAAAAACCAAAGACCTATAACACCCTATAACCTAGTCTACTATACATCATGACAAGACATCTAGTAGACAAAACAATGCAAAACACAAAACATAATCCTCAACCACCATCGTCAAAGATAAAATAGCCACAAAACAGCAACCCCTTCAAACGGAAAGCAGACAGCCTATCCATTAGAGCATTTGGTAGAAGAGGTGCTTGCCCCTGCTTTCGAAGAAAACGGATGAGTACCCGATGTCATAAATTCACTAGTTTCATTGTAGACTTCTTCGACCTCCTCGTCATCCGAATCCTGCCTGTCACTCGACGGTTTCTCCTTCTTCTCCACTCGACCCACAGTTGTACCTCCTTGGTTACCGTCATCGTCTTTAAGAATATCAAAAGGGTTCGACGTTGAGACCTGATTAATAGTCGGATTTCTCAAAGACGATTTCGGTTTGGGTTTGACAACTGGACGATAGACTAGCTTTGGCTTTTGATTTTTCATATGAACTTGATTAATAGGTTTCTTCTTTTTAGCACCCACGTCCTGAAATTCATCATTATCCCTCTTCACAGTTTCCCCAGTCGAACTAACTTGAGGGTTCTTAGGACACGAGCTGTCCTCATGACCGAAAACACAGCAAGCAGAACACCTTAAAGGTTCCCAATCATACTCAAGCTTGACCTCCACCATTGAATGGCCATTACCATCCAAGGATGGGATTGCAACAGTTACACTCTTTTTTAAATCAACCCCTGCCTGAACCTCAATAAGAGCTCTCGCATAGCTGCTTCTTCCCCAAGATTCCGCGCACATTGTGGCTGTATACGAGTCCAACATCTTAGGCACCCCAATCTTAGATGCAAGTAAACTAAGCCCTTCCTCAGTAAATGCCGCTAAAGGCACATCATGCATCTTGACCCAAACTGGAATAGATTTTAGATCCTCTTTTTCCAACTTGATAGAGGCAGACCATTGTTTCAAAATTATTGGGACATTTCTTATCATCCACGGTCCATCCTCTAGCATTTGGTCCATCCCTTCTTTAGTTTTGAATTTGAAGAAAAAGAACCCGTGAGCATTCATCGTAATCCGAGAGAGGCCATACTTAACCCAGTTGTTTTTTGCAAAGAAGTCGACCACAGGAAATGCCAACCGTTTACCCAGAAAATAACCATACAAAGTATTAGCATACCTATCAGCGACTTGTTGAACCGAAGACAATGGGATAACAACATCCACACCGTCTACTGTCTCAGTAGATTCCATCACCCTAAAATTCACTTTAACATTTTCCTTAGTGTTCTTAACTATGCTAGCGAAGGATACCGGGTCTGCAACCCCCGAAATCTGTGATTTACCTTGTGCAGCCAACAAGTTCACTCCCTCCAGACCTGCTGATAATGAACACCCCATATTAGAAAAGTGATCCGAATGCTCACCAGCCGGTTTCTGTAAATGAACCGGTACCGTTATCTTTGACAGTTCATCGATGATATTAGGCTGCAACTTCTCCACCGGAATCTGACCAGAAATGTCGCGACGATCAGTAGGTTGTTCACCAGCCGGTTTCGGCGTCTGAATTGAACCCCTACGAGGTATCCATTTGTTTCCTTCAACATCCATCACCCGGTTAGCAAAACAATCAAACGAGAATTGTGATTTACCGCGATCCTGAGGAAACGCCCCGTCTGACTTATGTTCCTCCATTAAAACGAAACCACAATCAGCCGACAGCGAATTCTTCTCAATCTGATGAAGATTCCGACAAAACCCCAAAGCCTAGACAACACACAGAGCCGATGAAACACTAGATGAAGGTGGAAATTCGAACCTTAATCGGAAGCTGGTTTGCCGTTGAGAATGGGTACCGAAACCCTAAGAGGACAGCCGCACCCCTTCGACAATCAGAGAAAAAACGACAGAACCCTAATTAAAACCCGAACGCAACTGCAAATGATTAACTTCTAAGGATCGGATGAAACCCTAAGATGATAATCGAGTTCAATCTCTGCTAGAATCAACAAAAATCTGCTAGGGTTTTACGGAAAAGCCAGATCGCCCAAAATCGCCCCCTCTGCTAGGGTTTTCTTAGGTTTTCCAAAAAATGTTTTAACATGTTTAACTATGCATGAAAAACAGTATTAACATGTTTTAACATGTTTAACTCGTCACTTTTAGTTTAGTGCGGCTGAAGATAATGGGATTCAGGATTGCTAGACAGCCGAACCACATGAAGATTCTTGACCGATGGCAGATCTCGAAGAAGGCTATGATTTTGGATCCAGGCTAAGGAGGCATTGGATTGTTCTTTGTTTTAATTGTTAGTTTGTAAGTTGTGAAAATGAAACCACTAATGGCTTCTCTCTGGCTTCCTGGGCGATTTCGGCGATCTTAACAAACCCTAGATTTCTTGCTTTCTGATCCTCATCTTGATCGATCTGGGTTAGGTATTGGGGTTTGTCGATCCTTCTGAGTAAGGTTTTCTTGACTCTACCCTGGTTTCTAATCTTTTGAAGTCTTGATTAGGGTTTTTCTTTTCATTTATTCGGTCTAGGGTTTATCGTCTTTTGCTTTGGTTGCTGCTTTAGTTCTGTTTCTTTTACGTTGCATGGTTATTGTTCGTGTGTGGCATCATGTCTAATCTGTTCCCATCGTCTGATAATGGTGGTAATCCTCCTGAGAAAGTGCCAGATAATGTTGGGAAATCACAAAACCCTAGTAAGGGTTTCGGAAGCAGGTTATTGAACATAGACGGCAAAACCTTTTGCCCTAGGCGGGGGGTTGTGTCGTCTCAGCAGCATGGAATGCAGGTGGTCAATATTATAGATGAGTTAACTAAGATTACTGTGCCAGTGGAGTCGACTACTAGGGATCCAGTTGTGGTTCAGCAAGGCACGGTTGAAGATGATTGTTATTGGAATGTAAGTTTGAACAATGATCAGGTTTCATATGCTGACAAATTACAATCTAGGGTTCGTAATAAAAGAGAGGTGAACTTTAGACTCATGGAACCAGTTGAGACAAGGGAAGGTGCGGACGTTGTTATTCCTAAAGAAGTTGTCAAGCAGGTTCAAGATAAGTTTGAGAATGTGTTATATGGTTACTTCCTTGGAAATAGGTTACTGTTTCCTGTAGTTGAATACTATGCAAAGAATGTCTGGGCAAAGTACGGATTTGTTAAACTCATGATGAACTCAGATGGATTTTTTTCTTTAAATTTGATTCGAAAGATGGTATGATGAAAGTTTTGGAAGGAGGGCCATGGCTAATACGAAAAGTCCCTTTATTTTTGAATGTGTGGTCACCTAAGGTTAGTCTTAAGAAAGATGGGATTAAAACTGTTCCTGTGTGGGTGAAGCTACACAATGTTCCAATTACTGTGTACACGGACGATGGTTTGAGTCTGCTAGCATCCAAACTAGGGGTTCCAAAAAGATTGGATTCCTACACGGCTGATATGTGTGCTGAGAATTGGGGTAGGAGTAGTTATGCACGAGCTATGATTGAAGTCAATGCGGATAATGAGCTTAAAGACCATGTTATACTTGCTATTCCAAAGATGGATGAGGAGGGGTATATAACTGAACGTGTAAAGGTTGAATATGAATGGACACCCCTTCGGTGTGCGACATGTTGTTTGTTTGGGCATGACGAGAATACATGCAGTAAGGTGGATAGGGGTAAATCTAAACAAGTGGTTGTTTTTTTTTGGGTAAAGGGTTACCCCGGTGATTCTATTAAAATGCAACCGCAATAAGTACAAGTAGTGAGGATGTGTTCCACACTAGTTCATATACAGGACATGCCCCATATATGTAAAACAAAAACAAAACCAAAAACCTATAAAATCCCATATCCTAGTCTACTATACATCATGACTCGACATCTAGTAGACAATCAATGCAAACCACAAACTCCAAAACTCAACCACCATCATCAAAAATAAAGTGGCCACAAAACCGCAGCCCCTTCAGACGAAACGCAGACAATCTATCCATTCGAAGGCTTGGAAGAAGAGGTGCTTGCCCCTGCTTTCGAAGAAAAAGGGTGAGTACCCGATGTCATGAATGCACTAGTTTCGTTGTAGACTTCTTCAACCTCCTCCTCATCCGAATCTTGCTGATCATTATGAGCCCCACTACTAGACTGACCCGTATGAAGACTACTATCCCGTAAAACAAGTGGTTGTTGATGAGGAAGGTTTTGTTACGGATAGGAGGAGGGTTGTGAAGCATTCATTCCCGCAAAAGAAGCAAAAGCCTAAAGTGATTTATAGACCGAAGCTGAATAAAAATGGGGCAAGTACTTCCGGAACAAAGAAGGATGACAATAATGAGCCGCAAACGGTGAAGCTGGTGAATTCGTTTGAAGCGTTAGCAGATCAAGATGTTGGTGACGGGGTAAAGATCGACAATATTCACCTTCTGGAGAATATTAATGTTCAATTTGATGAGGTTTTAGAAGCCAACCCAACAGAAATGGCTGATTTCATGGGTAGAAATGTGACTAACGGTCGGTCTGAGGGGGCAAGCACTCCCGGTGAGGCGGGTTTTAATGGATAGTGTGGCCTCATGGAATATTAGGGGTTTGAATCGTCCCCTGAAACAAAACGAGGTCCGAGTTCTTATTTCTGAAAATCGTTTGAAGGTTTGTGCTATTTTAGAGACGCACGTGAATATTAATAATTTAGATAAAGTGTGTAAGAGTGTCTTCCGAAGCTGGAATTGGACGTCAAATGGGAACCTGTGCCACCGGGGTACCAGAATCATCTTGGGTTGGGATGCAGATGCGGTTAGTCTTATGGTGTTAGCTCAATCGGATCAGGTAATCCATACGCAGATACAATTAAAGGATAAGTCTAAGACTTTTTTCTGCTCTTTTGTCTATGCCGAGAATAAATATCAAGACCGTAGAAGTCTTTGGGAAGACCTTTGCAAGCATAAAAGTTTTGTTCATGATAAGCCGTGGGTAGTGTTGGGTGATTTTAATTCCGCTTTGAACATGGAGGATTGTTGTTACGGCCCTTCAAGTCACACCATAAGCATGAGAGATTTTTTTGACTGTGTTCAAGTTACGGAGCTTTTGGATTTAAAAAGTCATGGGCTTCACTATACATGGAGTCAGAAATCGCGAGAAGGTATTGGAGTAGTTAAGAAGATCGATCGGGTTATGGGGAATGTCATGTTCTTGGACCTTTTCCCGGATGCTTATGCGGATTTCCAGCCAGCTAGAGTGTCTGACCACACTCCTTGTATTCTTAAGTTATCCGTGGCGTCTCGGTCTAAACATAAGCCGTTTAAGTTTCCGAATTTTTTGACATCTAAAGAGGAATTCAGGCAGTTCGTTGCGTTGGAGTGGGCCAAAAGAATTCAGGGATTTTCTATGTTTTCTGTTGTTCAGAAGATGAAAAATCTAAAACCTTGTTTTCGAAAGCTATTGCATCAACAAGGGAATCTCCATGAAAATGTGTCTCGGTTACGTAAGGAGCTAGATGATGTTCAAAAACTTGTTGATTCTGATCCGTTAAATGTGGATATCCGGGATAAAGCTGCAAAGTGCCTTCGGGATTTTCAGGTTGCAGCTTATGATGAGGAATGTTTTTTAAAGCAAAAATCCAAAGTAGAATGGCTTTGTGCTGGAGATTCTAACACTTCCTATTTTCATAAATGTGTGAAAAGTAGGAATGCGAGGAGCAAGATTAGTTGCATACATGATGTGCATGGTAACCGGTTTGAAGGTGAGAATGTTCCTCATGCTCTTGTTGATCATTATACGTCTTTCTTGGGCTCGGCTCACACGAGGCCTGCTAGTGTTGATGGTGACTTGTTCCTGAATACCCTTAGTCAGCAGTCGGCGGATCATATGGTTAGAAAGGTCACCCGTGAAGAGGTTAAGCAAGCTATGTTTAGTATTGGTGATAATAAGGCTCCAGGCCCAGATGGTTTCACATCGGCGTTCTTTAAAAAGGCTTGGGATATAGTGGGGGATGAGGTTACTAATGCTGTGCTAGATTTCTTCGAGAATGGTAAACTCTTAAAGCAGCTCAATCACACTATTCTTGCTTTGATTCCTAAGGTGGATACTCCTAACTCAGTGCTTGACTACCGGCCTATTTCTTGTTGTAATGTGCTGTATAAGTGCATCAGCAAGATTATCACGGATAGAATAAAAGGAAGTCTTGATAATTTGGTTAGCATTAATCAGTCGGCGTTTGTTCCAGGCAGGAAAATAACTGATAATATTCTGCTTACTCAGGAGTTAATGCACAATTATCATCTTAATAGAGGTCAGCCAAGATGTGCTTTTAAGATTGATATTCAAAAGGCGTATGATACGGTTAGTTGGACATTCCTTGAGTCAATCTTGTATCAGTTTGGGTTTCATGTTAAAATGGTCAATTGGATTATGACATGTGTTTCTACGGTGTCATATTCGTTGAGCATCAATGGAGAATTGCATGGTTATTTCCAAGGAAAACGGGGCCTTAGACAAGGGGATCCGATGTCCCCCTATCTTTTTACTTTAGTTATGGAGGTCCTAACCCTTATTCTTCAGCAAGCCGCTTCGAGTTCTTCGTTTAAATTTCATGTCAATTGTGCTAAACAGAAGATAATTAATGTTTCGTTTGCGGATGACTTGTTCTTGTTTTCTCATGGGGATTGTGTCTCGGTTAAAAAATTGAAAGAGGCTCTGGAGAAATTCACGGATTTATCGGGTCTGGTTCCAAGTGTGCCTAAAAGCACAGTTTTCTTCAGTAATGTATCGGGTTCTTTGAAAGATCAGATTCTGCACACTATGCCCTTTCAAGAGGGCTCCTTTTCGGTTCGTTACCTTGGAGTTCCGTTGATTTCAACAAGGCTGGCGGCTAGAGACTGTAAAATTTTGATGGAACGCATGGAGAGGAGAATAAATAATTGGATGACTAAATCCCTTTCGTTTGCAGGGAGACTCCAATTAATCAACTCGGTTCTAGCTACCATGTATGCTTACTGGGCCTCGGTGTTTATGCTTCCTACGAGTGTTATAAAGGATTTGGAGAAAAAGCTTCGTAGGTTTTTATGGAATGGTGGTAGCCAGGGATCGGTTCGTGCAAAGGTCGCCTGGAAGGAGGTGTGTATGCCTAAGGAGGAGGGGGGTTTGGGTATTCGACGCATCATGGATGTAAATAAAACCCGTTTGACATCGCATATCTGGAGTATAATTACTAAACGGCCGTCTCTTTGGGTCCAGTGGGTTCACACTTACAAGTTGAAGGGTAATATTACTTGGGGTTGGCGAAAGCTTCTCGCTATTCGTCCTATAGTTCGTCCTTTTATGTGGAAGTCTATCCAGAGTGGTCGTCAGACCAACGCTTGGAGTGATAACTGGTGTACATGCAGCCCCCTACGATCATTTATTACTCCGCGTTCTATAGCTAGAGCTGGTTTCTCATTAAATGCATCGGTAGCGGACCTTCTTGATAATGATGGGCAATGGCGTTGGCCACAGGAGTGCTATGATCTGTTTCCGGTTCTCATTAATATTGATCATTAATATTGATTCTGTCCATCTTGTGCCTGACGTGGAGGATCGGTTTCGTTGGAAAGACTTAGAGGGTAACTTACGGGTTTTTGGTTCTTGGGAGGTTTGGAGCAGCTTGAGACATAGAGATAGTAAAGTTGATTGGGCAAATTCGGTTTGGTTTAGCCAGTGCATCCCGAGGCATTCTTTCCATCTTTGGTTGGTCATAAAAAATAAATTGAAAACGCAAGATAGGATGGCAGTTTGGGAGGCAGGTAGTGCCACCAATCTTCGGCTCATGTGTTGCCCCTTATGCAGCTACGATCGTGACTCCAGGGATCATTTATTTTTTAGTTGCTCTTATTCATCGGAGGTATGGGGTTTGGTTAGGGATATGGCTGATATGGGTAACGTTGATTACTCTTGGTCCTCGATTATTCAGTGGATAGAAGGTCATGCTCAATCTAGATCTCTGGATATCATCGTTTCCAACCTTCTGGTGGCGGCTTCAACGTATTTTATATGGCAAGAAAGGAACACTCGTCTGTTTTCTCGTGAACGGCGGAATGCAAGTGTGCTCTCGAAGGTCATTATTGATACAGTTCGGCTCAAGCTTATGGGATTCCGTATGGGTGGCGACTTGAAGCAAAAGAGGTTATTGGATAAATGGCTTGGCTCGAAGAAGAATGTGGATATAGATCCAGGCTAGAGATTTTATAGTCTCCTAGTTTTTCTTTTTCGTTTGGGTCGTGATGTATTGGTTCTCGGGTTGTTTTGGTTTCGGTTGTGACTGTTTTGGTTGTGTCTGGTTGTTTGGTTTCCTAGTCTTGGTATGCCAAGGCTAGTAGTGTGTATCGATGTCTTGATACACCCTGTTTTATTTGGTTGATTTATAAAATTTACCGGGGTAACCCTTTACCCAAAAAAAAAAATAATAATTGTTAATTTGTGGTAGTGTTCGGTCGAGTTGTTGTCTTGGTTGTGTTTTACTTTTCGTGTCTTGTATGTTTGGTTCCCTAGTCGGGGTATGCCTTGGCTAGTAGTGTGTGTCGGGTTCTTGACACACCCTGTTCTTTTATTGGTTATTTATAAAATCCACTGGGGTAATCCCTTTACCCAAAAAAAAAAGAAGTAAAACTTGGTTTAAATCAATGTTATGTTTTGTGGAAAATGCATACTACACTGAATACAAACATTTATGCGGTATTGTGAAAATGCATACATCCAAGCCTTACGACTGGGGCGAAATTGGCGAAATTGGCGATTCTCTACTAAACCCTACTTTCATTCGTCTCTAACCTGTTCTTGATTGATTTTGATTAGTGATTAGGGTTTGTCGATTCCTTTACTGCTAAGGCAACTTGACTATTCCTTGATCCCTAATTGATTGAAGTTAAGATTAGGGTTTTATACAAGTAGGTTTGTTTTGTCTTTGCCGCCGTCCATCCTATTACTAATCTGGGTTCCGGATTTTCTTTGTCTTCTGATTGGTTTCGGGTGACGGCTGCTTATTTCGTGTCTAGATTTTGTTCTTAATCTGATCTAAACGCCGAATCAGTTTTACTTCAGATTAGGGTTCAAAAGCTTCTGCGCTTTGTAGCGGCTGTTTAATCATTGCAGAATCGGCTATATTCAGGTTCGGGTTTTTATTTAACGTTGCAGATTGCTCTGAATGGATGACTGTAAAAGTGATGCGGCTGCTCATAAGGAGAATCACAGCAAACCCTTGTACTCCTTTGACAGTTTTGCAAGCCGTATTATTGATGTGGACGGTAACACATGGATGCCTCGTAGGGGAACAGTCCAGACACCGCAGATTAATCACACAAAAACGAACATTATTGATGAACTGTTGAAGGTGTCTGTTCCAGATCCGGTGGAGAGTATGGGGGCTGATTTGAGGACTTCGGCTAATTGGGAAGGCTGTGCAGGATCTCAGGGGAACCATAGCGATCGAAATATTAATTCTAAGCCAATGTCTTATGCAGATTCAGTTTCTGCAGCCAAATCTGCTAAGGTAAACTTCAGATTCCTTACAAGCACTGATTCACATGAGGGTTGTGATGTGGTATTGCCTCGAGACTCTGTTACAGTAGTTCAAGAGAAGCTAGCAAACACCCTTTATGGTTACTTCCTAGGGGACCGAGTTGCGTACCCGGTGGTGGATTATTTTGTGCGAACAAATTGGAAGAAGTATGGATTGCAAAAATCCATGATGAATGCTAATGGTTTTTTCTTTTTCAAGTTTGCTGATAAGGACGGGATGACGAATGTCCTGAAAGAAGGACCATGGATTATTCGAGGTCAGCCTATATTTCTTAATATTTGGTCTCCCATCTCGAAACTGGAAAAGAAGGAGGTTAAGAAATTGCAACTATGGGTCAAAATCCATGATGTTCCGATTGCTGCGTATACTGAGGATGGATTGAGTATGATAGCTACGGCTATTGGTGATCCGAAGATGTTGGACTCGTACACCTCGTCCATGTGTATGGATACTTGGGGAAGGAGTAGCTATGCTAGAGCGTTAGTAGAAATCTCAGCTGAAAATGAATTAAAGGAGGAGATAGTTATAGCGGTTCCTGACCTTGAAGGTGAAGGTTTTGTCAAACAGAAACTGTATGTGGAGTATGAATGGAGTCCTTATAGGTGTGCTCATTGTAAAGTGTTTGGGCATTCTGATGCTACATGCCCGAGGCAGACTACAAGGGATCCTAAGGAGCCGGTCAACAATCAGAAACATTATGAAGGGAATAATAGACAACAAGTGAATCAGCCGGTAGTAGACAAGGATGGGTTTATGGATGTGGTTCGCAAGAAAGCGGCCAGGAAGGCAGGTTTTCCTGTAAACAAGCAGAAACAGAAGTTCGAGTATAGGCCGATTGGACCTAAACCTAATGGGGGGACCAATACATCGGCTCAACAATCGAATATTTTATCTAAGAACTCCTTCGGTGTTTTACGGGATAAGGGTCTTCATATGGGTCAGACTAGAAGTGGGGCTCATAATGATCAGCAAGACTCAGATGATGAGGAGGTCACAGAAGTATACAATGAAACAAATAGATTTATGACCTCGTCGTCTGCGAGATTAGGAGCAAGCACATCTTCCTCAAAATCACTTAATGGATAGATTGTCTCGGGGTCGTGTGAAGGGGCTGCCGGTTCACGGCAATTTTATTTTTGATGATGGAGGATGATGTTTGGTTTCGTTTTATTTTTGTTTGTCTACTAGATAGTCTTCTTTGATGTTTAGTAGGCTAGGTTATGTGGTGTAATAGGTTTTTTGTTGGATGGTTTTACATATATGGGGCATGTCCTATATATGAACTAGTGTGGAACTCATCCTCACTACTTATACTTATTTGCGGTTGTTTTATAATAGAATCACCGGGGTAACCCTTTACCCAAAAAAAAGCCTTGCGACTGTGGTGATAAACCCCTAAACGAATTTAAAGGTCTATCTGTCTAAATGTTTTAATCGAATTCGGTCATTCCTTCCATCCAAACATACCCAGGATGTCAGGAACGAGAGTTGTCAATTCCTATGGTACCACTACCTACTAACGAGCGGCGTGATCAATGTTAATGAATGTATATTGTCCCACTTAAACAAACCAAATGCCATACCCAAAATGTAAGCATGTGATGAAATGAAAATGTACTAAGTATGGTAGCCCAGTTGGCCAGCCTCACCCAGACTCTTTCTTGAGGTCACCTGTTCGATTCCCGGCAATGCCCTAATGGGGTGTTGGGGCTCTTCACCGTGGGTAATCACCGCCAGGCAGCTATGGGGCTAAGCTAGCTTGCGGAGTTGCAATACTCCGGCGGATGGGAGGTCCGTGCAACTACCCCCCCCCCCTACATAGCATGAAAATGTCATGTAAAACGATGTACTAAGTATGCGCTAAATGACATACATAGCAAAAACATAATGAAATCATGTACTAATAGTGTACTAATGAACATAGCAAGTATATGATATGAAAACATGGAAAGCATGAAAGTAACAAGTAGGCACATGTGTTTCACCCCAAAATGTTTGAAAAACAGTAAAAGAGGGGACTATGTACTCACTTGAGGGTGCTTAGAAGTCTTGAACAACAACCAAGCAATGCTAGAGGGATCATGGAATCAAACGGCACCCTATATAGATAACTAAATAAATAACCGGACCTAAATCGGGGGATTGGATAGTATGAGGTTTTGTAAACCAAATGAGTATTGGAACTCATATGATATGGTTAAACAAAGCCCACATACTAAAATGAAACCTAACCTAAGTGCTTATGACCCATTACGACCCGTTTAGGTAGCTTATGCTACTTTAACGCGTCGTTCGCGTAGAACGCGTTCAGACCGCCTAACTAGCCCTATGACAAGTAAGATATGCCTTAACATGTTTAATATTATTGCCAAATCAGTTTAGATGTCAAAAGTTATGTTTTTTTTTTTTTTTTTTTTTTTGGGTAAAGGGTTACCCCGGTGAATTTTATAAATCACAAACCAATAAATACAAGAGTGAGGCTGACATACCACACTATTTCTAGCCCTGACATACCAAGACTAGACCCAAACGACCAAACAAACACTACTAGGCAACAAAAGCCACAAACACACTCGAGACAAAACACGGCCACAAACACAAACAAATAGAAAAAAAAACTTCTACACTAGTCTGGTTCTATCTCCATATTGCTTTTGGGAATCTTCCATTTCTCCATCAAGCTTCCATTTTCAAATCTCCGCTTAAACTTGAAGTTTAAAATTCTCATACGGACATTCATAATAGCTTCCTGAGCAACCACCAAAGCCGTACGCTGACTACGAGTAAACAACCTGTTGTTTCGTTCTTGCCACACAAAGTAAGAGGCGGCCGCAACCACCAAACGACTGATGACGTTGTCGGGCTTCTTTAAACTCACATTCTGATCCATCCAGGCCATAATATCGGACCACTCACCATTCACATGCTCCATGTTGGTCATAATTTTAACATTATTCCAAACCTGAGCCGAAAAAGAGCATTCAAAAAACAAATGATCTCTCGAGTCCCTGTTGAAACAACATAGAGGGCAACACATAAGATTCAGATTTGTTGCGCTACCCGCTTCCCATACAGATAGCCGATCTTGCGTCTTCAATTTGTTTCGAATAACAAGCCAAATGTGGAACGAGTGTTTAGGGATACATTGCTTAAACCACACCATATTCACCCAATTTACTTTACTTTCATGGTTTCGAATACTATTCCAAACTTCCCACGATGTAAAAGAACATGTATTTCCTTCTAAATCTTTCCAAATCAGCCGATCACGAACATTCTCCCGAAGACTCGGAGGCACTAAATTAATTAAAACTGGAAAAAGATTGTACCAGGCAATCGGCCACCTCCATTCACCATCCGGAGAAACTATATCCGCTAACGAAGATTGTAAATTAAAACCTGCATTAGCGATCGTTCTTGGGGTAATAAAGTTACGAAGAGGACCGGGCTCACACCAGATATCACTCCACGCATTTGTTTCGGACCCGCTCCCAATAGACTTCCACACGAACGGCCGAACCAGACTTCGAATGGCAAGAAGCTTCCTCCATCCCCATGTCATGTGGCCACGACAAGGAACCTCCCAAAAGTTCCTACCTTTTAGTTTGTAACTATGTATCCATTGAACCCATAACGACTTTCTACTCGTAAGGATGCTCCAAACATGAGACGTCAAAAGGCTTTTATTAACATCCGATAAGCTCCGAACTCCCAACCCCCCTTCATCCTTCGGAAGGCAGACAATCTTCCAAGCAACCTTAGATTTAGCAGACCGATGATAATTGCCAGACCATAAGAAATCCCTCATACGTTTTTCCAAATCATTTATAATGCGAGCTGGTAACATGAACACCATGGCCCAGTATACATGCATAGCCGAGAGAACAGATTGCACTAGCTGTAATCTACCCGCAAAAGAAAGAGCTTTAGTCGTCCAGTTATCGATCTTCTTCTCTACTTTTTCAACCAAGATCTTACAATCCTTATACGAAAGCTTAGAGGAGATTAGAGGCACCCCCAAATAGCGAACAGGAAGAGTACCAACTTGGAACGGGAGAATGCTTTGAATTTCCTGCTTGATGGGGCACGGAACATTACCAAAGAAAACCGTACTCTTAGACATATTAGGGACCAAACCCGAGGCCACAGAAAACTGATGAAGAGCATCCCTCACAACCTTAACCGAAAAAGCATCACCATTGACAAATATAAATAAGTCATCCGCAAATGAAATATTTATAATTTTCTGTTTTTTACAGTGAAGATGGTATCGAAACGCATTACTAGAAGCAGCTGCATTCTTAAGTAATAGCGAGAGGGCTTCCATAACCAAAGTAAAGAGATAAGGTGACATCGGGTCGCCTTGTCTTAACCCTCTCTTACCCTTGAAGTACCCATGTAAGTTACCATTGATGTTCAAAGAATATGACACCGTGCTAACACAGGTCATTATCCAGCTAACCATTTTTGGATGGAAACCGAACGCAATCAGGATGTCCTCAAGGAATGCCCAGCTCACCGTGTCATAAGCCTTCTGTAAATCAATTTTAAACGCGCATCTAGGAGGCCCAATATTCCGGTGATAGTTATGCATAAGCTCTTGAGTCAGGAGGATATTATCCGATATCTTTCTACCCGGAACAAACGCAGATTGATTTATATTCACCAGAACATCCAAACTACCTTTAATCCTTTCAGTTATAATTTTGCTGATACATTTATACAGCACATTACAACAGGAGATCGGCCGATAATCACCTACCGAGTTTGGTGTTTTAACCTTTGGAACCAAAGCAATGATGGTATGATTTACTTGTTGCAGCAGCTTCCCGTTACGAAAAAATTCCTGGATAGCTTTTGTAACCTCATTCCCAACAATCTCCCAAGAATTTTTAAAAAACGCCGATGTGAACCCATCCGGCCCCGGAGCCTTGTTCTCACCAATGGAAAACATGGCACTCTTAATCTCCTCACTTGTGACCGGCCGAACCATAGCCGTAGCAATGTTAGGATTGAGAACATTCGAGCATATATCATTAAAATCCAGCTTCTCTACATTCCGCGCTTTACCTAAAAATTCATAATAATGGTTGACGAAAGCGGCATAAACATCATCGCCATTAAACTGAGTACCATTAGCGTCTTGGATGTTATGAATCTTATTGTATGCGTTTCTCGTTTTCACACAATTATGAAAATACTTCGTATTAGAATCCCCAGCCGCTAACCATTCGGCCTTACTTATGCTTAAAATGAATTTTAGCGCAAAAAGGGTATTTTGGTAATTTACCTAAGGCATATAAACTACTTATCATACAACTACTTAAACGAAGTGACCATAAGGTATAACCTCGGAAGGTTATTCCCTATACAACTATGGTCACCTAAAGTGTTTGGTCGGATCCTAATGATCGACCAAATGGGTCGGGTTCGATCGGGGGATTGGATAGTATGAGGTTTTGTAAACCAAATGAGTATTGGAACTCATATGATATGGTTAAACAAAGCCCACATACTAAAATGAAACCTAACCTAAGTGCTTATGACCCATTACGACCCGTTTAGGTAGCTTATGCTACTTTAACGCGTCGTTCGCGTAGAACGCGTTCAGACCGCCTAACTAGCCCTATGACAAGTAAGATATGCCTTAACATGTTTAATATTGTTGCCAAATCAGTTTAGATGTCAAAAGTTATGTTACTTATGCTTAAAATAAATTTTAGCGCAAAAAGGGTATTTTGGTAATTTACCTAAGGCATATAAACTACTTATCATACAACTACTTAAACGAAGTGACCATAAGGTATAACCTCGGAAGGTTATTCCCTATACAACTATGGTCACCTAAAGTGTTTGGTCGGATCCTAATGATCGACCAAATGGGTCGGGTTCGAAAGTATAAGCGATTGATTAGATCGCTTACCTTTACGACCCTATACAAGCACAAAACTAAAAGCGACGAGCTAAACATGCTAGAACATGTTTAGTAAAGTTAGAAAACAGGTTTGGTATTAAAACAAACGGTTTTAATACCCTAGAGTAGTTTGGTTACAAAATACGCGAGAAAACGCATTTTGGCCGAAACTACGACTCGTCACTGAGCCTAGATAACGTGGTAATCCGTAGGTATAGTCACTAGGGACTATAACCATCGTGATTATGCTCACGTTATTAAGTTCAAACGAACTTCGCATTGGCCATAAACTGATCAATGCAGAAAGTCAAACGCAGTTTGACTTTAACGCTAAAACGAACGAAAAACGCGAAAGAATACTTACAGAAGGTCCCTGCAAGATTGATTTCCAAGTATTTCTCAGGTATGAAGTGATAACCACTCCAACTTAGAGAAAATCTCAGAAATCAAGTGAGGAGTGAATGAAATGGGTTGGGTTTATATAGGCATGGCACAACCGTTAGGATCGTTCATCGCGAAACGTGCTTCGATCTCGGCCGTACACATGGGCCCATTGTTTTGGGAAACCTTGGGCACCCCTAGATTCAGCCCATGGATTGAAAATACCATTTGCAATTGGGTTTGGAGTGCATAACAGCTGTTAAAACTGATTTTGCACATCTGGGGAGGCCACGCAGCCCGTGTAAGACATACATTTTACGCGCCCCGCCTGAGGGTCACAGTTCAGAAATTGCAGTTTTAGTCCCTGCACTTTAAAAACATGCAATTTGGCCCATTTTTGGCACGTTTAAGCCCCGTTAACCTCATTTCAAGGCTCTAAGATGAAGTTAAAGTGTAGGGGACTTGAAACATGCTCAAAAATATTCCGGATGTCGGTTCGTTTGGTCGTACGATCGCGATGTTTGCTTAATTACGACGGAATGCGCATAAGCGCGAAAAACGATCCAAATTGCGCGACGAATGGATTTTTCTTATGCCAAACATTAAAATAAAATATTTTAATGCTTACATAAATATTTGGATGTCCGGAAGTATTCAGAACGTAAGTTATGCGCGAAAATGCAAACTTATGCACTTTTTGACGCTTTTAGTCCCTGAATGAGCATAAAGTTTATTTTAGCACATCGAACACCTCAAAGCCTATTTCTAAGCCATGTAAAGGATATTTAGGGTGTGTTTAACTTATGATCATGTTCCGGAATGTTCGTTACAGTTCAAATTGGCATACTTTCGCAGTTTGTCATATTTAGTCCCTGTAAGCGAATAAACTTGATTTCGGCACACCAAACCTTCCAAAACTTATTTCTAAGTTATGTAAAGGTTATTTAAGGTATGTTAAGCCTATGTCACTATTCCGGAGTGTTTGTTGCATTAAACTGGTTCTATTTACGCATCAGTGCGCGTATAACCTTCCAGAAAGCGATTTAGAGCCCGAAATCGAACAAGAGTTGATATGTGCAAGGTGACCATATATTAAGAAACCCTAATTCTCTCTCTAGCAAAATGGCGATTCTAAACCTTCATCCGTAACCCTAATTTTCACCATCCTTTCATCGATCTTTCTGCAGCTGATTAGTTTATAGACGTTTTAACATCTAAAACGAGTTTGGTTGGCAGATCTGTTCGTGTTTAATCTAGGGTTTCTCGCCGCCATCAATTCATATTCAAGCAGATTGGAGTTTGTTTGCTGGTCATTCAGATTTGTTTAATCAGTTAACTGTCCGATTGGTAAGAATCATGGGTTAAGGCTTTTGCTAGTTTAGGGTTTCGGCGTTCTTTATTTATTTGTTGTCGGCTGGTTTTTGTGTGGGTTCTTTGCTTCGTTTCGATCAGTAGGGGATAGAGAGTTGTTTGTGCTTGGTTATGGATGATCGATTTAAGTCTGGTGGAAGGTCACCTTTGACGTTTCAACAGATTGCTGATCGGCTTCTTGATGTTAACGGTAATTCAGTGCAGCCAAAACGTGGGATAAATATAATTGATGAACTTACAAAGGTTTCCAGACCCGCTCAAATGCAGAATCTGGATTCATCAACATACGAGGATTTGGCTAAGGATTCAGGACATACCAAGGCTGGGAACTCACGTTCTAACAGTACTTATGTGCCTCCTGATTCTGTTCATGTTGCTGAACCGGCTGGGTTAGGGAATATAAGATCGTCCGGGATGACTAGTGATGGTGGTAACAAATCAAAACCGATGTCATTTGTTGAATCGGTTCTAGCAACCGAGTCTCACCCAGTTCCGGATGTGAATGTACGGGCTGATCTTAGGTTTTCGGATATATTGCAAGGGTGTGCTGATTCAGTTTGTGCAGCCAACCAGGGGAACCGAGGTCCTAAGCTGATGTCTTATGCAGATTGTGCAGCCAACTCAGCTAAAGTAAACTTCAGGTTTCTTGCAAGTACTGATGTGCATGAGGGTTGTGATGTGGTGCTGCCTCGTGACTCTGTTAGAGTAGTGCAAGAGAAGCTAGCAAATACTCTTTTTGGTTATTTTCTAGGGGACCGAATTGCGTATCCGGTGGTGGATTATTTTGTGCGGACAAATTGGAAGAAGTATGGAGTGCAAAAATCCATGATGAATGCTAATGGATTCTTCTTTTTCAAGTTTGCGGGTAAAGACGGGATGATGAATGTGCTGAAAGATGGACCATGGATTATTCGGGGTCAGCCTTTTTTTCTTAATATTTGGTCGGCCACTTCAAAATTAGAGAAAAAGGAGGTCAAGAAGTTGCAATTGTGGGTCAAAATCCATGATGTTCCGATTGCTGCGTATACGGAGGATGGGTTGAGTATGATAGCTTCGGCTATTGGTGATCCGAAGATGTTGGACTCGTATACCTCGTCCATGTGTTTGGATACTTGGGGAAGGAGTAGTTATGCTAGAGCGTTAGTAGAAATCTCGGCCGATAATGATTTTAAGGAGGAGATAGTCATAGCGGTCCCTGACCTTGAAGGTGAAGGTTTTGTCAAGCTAAAGCTTTATGTGGAGTATGAATGGAGTCCTCCTAGGTGTGTTCATTGCAAAGTGTTTGGGCATTCTGATGATACATGCCCGAGGCAACCTAGGAGGGTTCCTAAGGAGCCGGTTAACATTCCGAAGCAACAACAAGGAAATAATAGGCAGCAAAGGAAACAACCGGTAGTGGATAAGGATGGGTTTACAGATGTGGTTCGCAAGAAAGCGGCTAAAGCAGGTTTTCCTGTAAACAAACAGAAACAAAAGTTTGAATACAGGCCGATTGGTCCCAAACCGCAGGGGGCTCAGCAATCAAAGGTTTTATCCAAGAACTCTTTTGAAGTTTTACGGGATAGTAGTCTTCATACGGGTCAGTCTAGTAGTGGGGCTCATAATGATCAGCAAGATTCGGATGAGGAGGAGGTTGAAGAAGTCTACAACGAAACTAGTGCATTCATGACATCGGGTACTCAACCTTTTTCTTCAAAAGCAGGGGCAAGCACCTCTTCTTCCAAGCCTTCGAATGGATAGATTGTCTGCGTTTCGTCTGAAGGGGCTGCGGTTTTGTGGCCACTTTATTTTTGATGATGGTGGTTGAGTTTAGGAGTTTGTGGTTTGCATTTTTTGTCTACTAGATGTCGAGTCATGATGTATAGTAGACTAGGATATGGGGTTTTATAGGTTTTTTGGTTTGTTTTTGTTTTACATATATGGGGCATGTCCTGTATATGAACTAGTGTGGAACACATCCTCACTACTTGTACTTAATTGCGGTTGCATTTTAATAGATTCACCGGGGTAACCCTTTACCCAAAAAAAAAAGAGTTGATATGTGCAAATGATACACATATTTTTACAAATCCCAAGTATGAAATACAATATTTCATTGGTTTGGTATTTGTTTGAAGGTTGAAGTGACACAGATGTCACAAAAATGATACTTTTCTCTCGGCCTATTTAATGCCTAAAAAAGATCTGTCTTATCTCAAGCATGTGAACCTATCCCATCTAGCAGTAGGGTGGAGAGCGAGACTGACCATTCATTCGACTATTCTAGAGCCTACTCTAACTCCACTATAAAAGAAGGTCCTACTACTTGTGTGAAATCAGTCGCTTGAGAGCTTCGGGCTAGGTTATGGACGAGAGGCTAGGTACGATTTCCGAGCGATTCAAGGATAGAGCGATGACAGTGACTTTATCCTAGCTAAGAAAGGTTATCGATCCCAGGTTAAACTTTTTACTTGGTAAAGTATAAGGTTCTACCGAAGCAGGGAAGCTCTAGGGTTTTGCTAACCAGTGTGAAGTTGAGTTATATCTTTCCCTAGTTCATGCAAGGCTAACCTTCCGGTTTCTGCTTTTAGGCAAGTCGCTAAGTCATCTTAATCCAGCGACGAAAACTCTTGCGCTAGGAGAAGCGCTCAATCCCGTCGCTTCGTAGCTCAGTCCGTTGCTTCTTCCTTTCCGGTTCTTTAGACCAATACCAATTCCAGGTGCGTATTCCATTCGTGCATCTGCAGTTTCCTTTTCTTTCTACTTGCTCTGTTCCAGAGCAGTCCTGACTATGATGTAGTATAGGGAATTCTAACAAAACAGAAAGAGGAGAAAGCGCCAGAGCAGTCCTGACTATGATGTAGCCAAGTCAAAGTACTAGAAAGAGCACTATACAGATTGTTGATACTTCTTGTTACTTGACCAAATCACAACAAACAAGAAATACTAGGAGTCATATGACATTTTTCTAACTAAAGCTAAGCTAAGCTAATGGGAGGGAAAGGCCCCGAAGCAAGGCAAAAATCGAGCATCGAAGTGAGCATATAAGAAGAAGTGCTTAAAACTAAGTAAAAGGCCGACCACCTTCAACATGAATTACTTTCTGGAAGCAGGCTATGCCGCCACACCTCCCCTGTGAAAGAGGGCTACGCAGCTGATTCGGTTAATCTTAATATGCAATTTCCATCTCTTCTATAATCGACACTATGAATATCGTAAGATAAGAAAGTTGCTAGCAGAGGGTGATCGTGGATTGGTCAAGTTCCATGTACTGATTCTCCTCGATATTGGGTTGGTGTTCTGTTAACTATCCTAAGAGTGTAGTGTGGTGGTTGGGCCGAACGGACCCTAATTCTCTCTAGCATGGCAATTTCCTGTTCTTCTTCGATCCTTAGATTTTTTTCGTGATTGATTGTATAACAGTCTGTGATTAGAGGTTTGATCTTTCAAACATCTTTAACGAACTAGTTAGCAATCTTGATCGGTTAGAATCTGAGTTTAACTGAGTTTAATTTAGCTAGATTGATACACCTGTATAATCAGTTAAGGATTAACGTCTTGATCTTAGGGTTTCGTAGCTAGGGTTCTGTTCTTGGTATGGAGCTTTTCGGGTGTTAAGGTGTGGCTGCATGGGGAGAAGTAGGGTTGAGGAACTGGCTCCTGATAAAGGGGGTACATCTCCTTCACTTGGTGAGGCGAGTGCGAGCCCGGTACGGGTATTGGCTTGAAAATCACGAACATATAGGGCAACCCTCTGATGGCGCGACGTGGTATGTACAAGACTAGTAACCCTTCGGTTATTGATGGAATGTATGAAATTTCAAAACCTGTGGATTTGGAGTATAAGGGTGGGAATGTTGATGAACATAGGGCTATAAACTTTCCTGAGTTGTCTGTTGCAAAACCTAAGTTGACCTATGTTAATCTGAATGCTGATGAATTTGATGCTGACAAGAATGTTGCATATTCTCATGCAAACCCTAATGATACTCAGGAGAGTACTAATTCGATGGATACGAGTAAGAAAACTACCAATCCTGTTTCTTTTGCTAAGGTCGTTCAGAATCATAAGGAAGTGCCAAAAGTCAATTTTAGGTCGATGGAAACACTTTATGGTTATTTCCTAGGGAAGAGGCTTGCGTTCCCTGTCGTCGATTACTTTGTCAAAAACACTTGGGCTAAATACGGATTGACAAGGATGATGATGAACTCAAATGGTTTTTTCTTTTTCAAGTTTAAAACGAAAAGAGGTCTTGAACAACTAATGGAGGATGGTCCATGGCTGATTCGTAATGTGCCTATAATTCTAAATGAATGGTCTCCGTCAACCGTGCTGGTTAAAGAGGATATCACAGCGATACCGGTGTGGGTAAAAATGCATAATGTTCCTCTATCGGCGTTTACTGAGGATAATTTAAGCTTGTTAGCAACTAAAATAGGGGTTCCTAAAATGCTTGACTCGTTTACTGCGACAATGTGTGCGGAATCATGGGGACGGAGTAGTTTTGCTTGGGCGTTGATCGAAATCAATGCAATAAGGGATTTGGTCAGGATGATTAAAGTTGCGGTTCCTGCTTTGGATGGTGTTGGGCATTCTATTGCTGAGGTTAATATTGAATATGACTGGGAACCCTTAAGGTGTTCGAGATGTGGTGTGTTTGGCCATGATGATAGCTCGTGTCCTAAAAAACCAACAATCCATGTGCCTGACAATACAAAGAAGATGTCGGATGAATATCAGGATGCTAATTCCAAAGGAAAAAATAAAAAACCTGCTCAGCAAGGATTCCATGTTAAAAACCAGAGACCGAAGCTAGTGTATCGGCCAGTAGCGAATGCTAAATCCACTGGAGAAACTTCATCATCATCTGGTGCTAATGTCCATAGAGGCCCTGTGTTAAAATCTAATACTAGTGTTGGTGTCTCGAATCCGTTTGAGGTCTTACAAAATATGGATGCGGAGGGATGCCTCTAGCAACAAGCCCCTCAGGGGCGGTAGTCTCCCTCCTAAGGTCGGTCGACGGTAGTCTCCCTCACAGTCGACACGTATCACTTCTCCGACTAAAAGAGAGCTTCCAAGCAGGCTTTTCCAAAGAATTTATGTAGCTTTCCCACTCCCTCTAAACAAATCGAAGAACCTAATGGATCGAACTCATCCTTAACTGCTACGAAAGATTATTCTAGTCTAGTTTAGGAAGTTTTGCTGCAGTCCATTCTTCTATCATTGGATTTTCAGTCTTGAAAGTAGTGAAGCGGTTGTCCGATTGCTTGAGTAGTCCATGGCTAGTGAAGGTGCTTTCGGGTCTATACCCATAGCCCTCTCATCTAGGAGATCAAACTGATGACTCAAAGCCTATTGTATCAGTCTTGGAGTCAGCGCCTAATTCATCTGTCGTCCTATAGCTTGGGACTGGGGTTCCGCTTGTAGTACCCTTGGCCATGCCTTCTAATCGGCTAATCCTTCTTGCTGGAGTTGTTGTACCAGCTCAAGAAGCAAGTGCTGATTTCTTCCTTTTGGTAATGAAGAGGCTCATTCTTTCTGGTTCACGACCGATCTTAAAGTGCTTTCTTTCCTTCTAGCTTGACTTGTTCTATTAAATATGTTGCTTTGTTGTAAGCGGACCTAGCAATCATCCTCTCCCCCTTCCCTCAGGGGAAGTGTAGGCATCAGAGAGGCCCCGTGCAGTGCTTGCCTTTCTACCTCTCTCTGTATTGCATTCATCCCCATCTTTCTGTTCTCTTATAATGAAGAGAAATGAATATATTCTATAGAACGAATGTGAGCTCAGAAGGAAATGTGTCTCTCCAACTCGTACTTTGCTACCTAGATCTTAGTATGTACGGGTATCGATAATGGAAGAGACTAGATCAAATAGGGCAATTTGTAATACTCTCTTCCTTCCTGTCTTAAAGAAGGTAAATCTCATCGGCTGCCATTCTTCTTAGTTCTGAGGTATCTAATGCTGTCTTTCCGGATTTATTCTTATAGAAGAAGTATAAATAATTGTTGTTACTATGGTTGTCACACCCCCAAAATCCACACGCGGAGTACCACCGCTTGGAGGCGTGACATGACCAGGATCGAGCCACCAATCATATTGAACATAGCATTTAAATATTAAAAGTAGTTCATAAAAATCCAACTCAATACAATTGATGTTCAAACCAAACGTAGTTTAGTAGCGGAAGCATAATATGAAAACCCAATGTATGTAATAAGTTCAAGTGTTATAAAGTTTAACATAACATCCACGATCCATGCTCCACAACGACCTGCTCCTCCCTGTGCAAGCTCCATATGTACCTAAGGTCCTGCAAGGCATGCAGCAGAGAGTCAACAACTAGTTGAGCGAGTTCACAGTTAATAGTTCAGTAATCGTAATAGTATAGTAAGCCTTGTGTTCGTTCGTTAAGTCATGTGTCGTATTAGTTCGTATCGCGGCCCTCTAGGCATGTATGCGAAGATTAGGGAAAGTTCCCAAGTATTCTAGACTAGCTATATTTGTATCGCGGCCACCCGGCATGTGTGCGAAGTTTAGTGTATAGTTCGCAGCCTTCCTAGGCATGTGTGCGAAGATTAGTCATATTATCGCGGCCAACCCTGGCGTGTGTGCGAAGATCAGTTCTATAAGTATCACTAGTCTAGTCGTATCTTATCAATAACCCTTCCTCACCCGAGGACCATATAACTAAGTTCCATAAGCTAGGTAAGTACAAGTAAATAATCCAAACCCATTCCCACCCTGGGAACCCCATGCCTTGGCTGTGTGAACTCACCTTGGTTTTGCTCGGCAGATACACAGAAAAGTCAATCAAGCTATAGGGTGGTCAACCACGTCCTACCATGGTTACCATACAAGTCAGGTTCATATTCAAGTAGTGCACCTATATTCTACACGTATTGTACACCAGTAGTGACCATAGCATACACGTATAATCATGGCAGATCAATAACAGTCACGTAAATAAGGTCCAAGTATGCGGCCCAAATGGTTGGGCTCGTAACAGTAACAGTGTGCAAAGTCCAAACGGTGTGCATGTGTTCATGGTCTCGAGTCGAGACTAGAGATCTCGAGTCGAGACAGTGCGGTCTCGAGTTGTGCTGGCCTCTAGGTCTCGAGTCGCAACAAGGAGGTCTCGGGTCATCATGTACTAGTAGAGACTACACGGTCTCGAGTCGCAACCGGACCCGCTACCGTGGTCTCGGGTTGTGCTGTTTGTGTTGGTGCTGTGGTCTCGAGTCGAGACAGGGAGTTCTCGACTCGCAATCTGTGTCGAGACTAAGCAGGTTGTAACTGATTTCCTTATTTGCAGCTCATGATTTCCGTAACAATTGCTAACAGTTTTGGCAGTTTCACAATCAGATCAAATCACAATTATTCATCATTCAAACACATTCATATCACCGCAATCATCATCAATCCACGAACAGTAAAACATAATCATTTATCAACCCTAATCATGATCTAAGCAATAACCATCAACCAATTCATCATACGAAACATACAATCGGATCCTTAAACCAACCGATTCTAAACTAGCATGCACCCTAGTTTATGTGTACATCAATTCTGTAATCATGTTTTTCAATCTGTTTGAGTTATACAAACGCTATCCGATTTATACATACATGAGCCGACTTACTCACAATGTGATCAACACTCTTTGATCTTGAGTGTTGCTCCACCCAATTTAGAATTGATGAGCAAGTAGTGTCCACATTCGTCAGGTTTACCATCGCCTTCACTTTATTCCACACTTGCGCCGAGAAGTTACATTGAAAAAATAAGTGATCACGACTATCCCGGTCATAGTTACATAGCGGACAGCACATAAGATTTAGATTTGTTTGACTACCTGCTTCCCAAACTGCCATCCTAAGAAAGAGCTCCTAGGGTTTGTGTGTGTGAAAAGTGTTTTGCAACAATGAGGATTACACCTCCCTAAGGGTTCATGTACGTACATAAGGGGGTGGGCCGAACCCATTCACGGGCTGCCCTTGGTCTCGAGTCATGCATAGTGGGCCGAGAATAGTGTGTGGCGAGGGACAAGGTGTGCGGCCCAATTTATTTTATATAAATACACAAAACACATTCATGTAACACATAGCGTAATAAAACATAATATTCCATTACCAACAAACACATCAACTAGTCACGGATAGTCCAAACAAGTTACATCGAGTACACAAGGAGAGGTTGAAATACGAGTTGTCACATTATCCCCAACTTGAAAGAAATTTCATCCCGAAATTTGGTTCGTACTCACTGAGGAAGCTAGGTAAGTTGTATCGTTTACTGGTTTTCTTGGGGTGTCACATCCTCCCCCCGTTGATCTGGAATTTCGTCCCGAAATTCCGTGGTAGCTTCAGCCTAAGTAGTGGTTGTACTGTTCGCGAACAACTGGGGCTACTTTTCTTTCATCTGATCTTCGCGTTCCCAGGTGAACTCTGGGCCACGACGGGAGTTCCAACGAACTCGAACAAGAGGGATTCTCGTGTTCTTGAGGACCTTAGCATCCCGGTCCGTGATTTCTACTGGTTCCTCGATGAATCGCAACTGCTCGTCGATAGTGAGCTCCTTCAAAGGAACTATGAGGGTCTCATCTGACAGGCACTTCTTCAGATTCGACACGTGAAAAACGTTGTGAACTGCACCGAGTTCAGCTGGTAGGTTTAGTCTGTAGGCTACTTTGCCTATTCTTTCTATGATTTCGAACGGTCCAACATACCGCGGATTGAGCTTGCCCCGTTTGCCAAAACGAACCACACCCTTCCAGGGTGAGACTTTGAGTAAAACCCGGTCCCCGACCTGAAACTCCAATGGCTTCCTACGCTTATCCGCGTAGCTTTTCTGACGGCCGCGAGCTGCCGCCATGCGTTGTCGTATTTGTGCAATCTTTTCCGTGGTGTCCACTATAAGTTCTGGACCCGTGATCTGACTATCCCCCACCTCTGCCCAACAGAGAGGTGACCGACATTTACGCACGTACAATGCCTCGAATGGAGCGGCTTGTATGCTGGTGTGATAACTGTTATTGTACGAGAACTCCACTAAAGGGAGATGCTTTTCCCAGCTGTTGCCGAAATCAATAACAAATGCCCGAAGCATGTCTTCTAGAGTTCGAATCGTGCGCTCAGACTGCCCATCCGTCTGAGGGTGATAAGCCGTGCTCATATCTAACCGAGAGCCAAAAGCCTTGTGCATTGCTTGCCATAGTTCTGATGTGAATCGTGCATCGCGATCCGAAATGATAGAGGTGGGCACCCCGTGCCTTGAGACTACTTCCTTCAAGTATATGTCTGCTAGTGTGGAAAACTTGTCCGTTTCTTTGATTGCCAGGAAATGAGCAGACTTGGTGAGTCGATCTACGATCACCCAAATAGTATCGTTCCCACGCTGGGATCTAGGTAGGCTTGTAACAAAATCCATGGAAATTTCCTCCCATTTCCACTGTGGTATCTTTGGTTGCTGAAGTAAGCCTGCTGGTTTCTGATACTCTGCCTTGACTCTTGCACAGGTCAAGCACTTGCTGACATAGGTAGCGATGTGGGCCTTCATGCTAGGCCACCAATACGTAGTTCTGAGATCGTGGTACATTTTATCCGACCCTGGATGTACCGAGTAGCGCGATTTATGAGATTCATCCATCACTAGCTCACGCAAGTTGCCATAAAATGGGACCCAAATACGTCCTGTTACATAGTAGGCACCGTCTTCCTTCTGTTGTAATCGTGGCCTCGAGTCGCGTAAGGCTTCTGCCCTGACGTTTTCTGGTTTCAATGCTTCCACCTGAGCATCTCGTATCCGAGCAGGAAGACTAGACTGAATGGTAAGCTGTAGTGCTCGCACGCGTCTAGGTAGAGTGTCCTTTCGACTGGGAGCGTCAGCCACAACGTTGGCTTTGCCTGGATGGTACTTGATGGCACATTCGTAGTCGTTCAGTAGTTCAACCCATCGACGTTGACGCATGTTCAATTCCTTCTGCTTGAAGATATGCTCGAGACTCCTGTGATCGGTGTAGATAGTGCACTTGGTACCGTACAGGTAGTGCCGCCATATCTTAAGCGCGAAAACAACAGCTCCCAGCTCTAAATCGTGCATCGTGTAGTTCCATTCGTGAACCTTGAGTTGGCGCGAAGCGTAAGCAATGACCTTGTCGCGCTGCATTAACACACATCCAAGACCCTGAATGGATGCATCACAATAAACCACGAAGTCGTCCGTGCCCTCTGGCAATGAGAGGATAGGTGCACTGCAAAGTCTATCCTTTAAGTGCTGAAAAGCAGTTTCCTGAGTATTACCCCAACGGTAGGTGACACCCTTCTGTGTCAGTAGCGTAAGCGGCTGTGCAATCTTTGAGAAGTCATTGATGAATCGCCTGTAATAACCCGCCAATCCCAAGAATTGGCGTATTTCCGTTGGTGTACGCGGTGCAGGCCAGTTCCTGATCGAATCTACCTTGGATGGATCGACATGAATCCCATCCTTGTTTACCACGTGGCCGAGAAAGTGGACTTCGCGAAGCCAGAAGTCGCATTTTGAAAACTTGGCGTACAGTTGTTCCTTTCGAAGAAGTTCCAAGATAAGCCGTAAGTGCTGCTCGTGTTCCTCCTGACTCTTGGAGTAGATCAGAATGTCGTCGATGAAAACAAAAACAAACTTATCCAGGTAGGGTTTGCACACCCTGTTCATAAGATCCATAAAGACTGCCGGTGCGTTCGTTAGCCCGAATGGCATGACAAGAAACTCGTAGTTGGCGTAACGGGTTCTGAATGCGGTTTTGGAGACGTCCTCATCTCGGACTCTCAGCTGATGGTAACCTGACCTCAGGTCTATCTTGGAGTAGTAGCTCGACCCTTGCAACTGATCGAATAAGTCATCAATACGTGGAAGAGGATAACGGTTCTTCACCGTCACCTTGTTCAGTTCACGGTAGTCAATGCACATACGGAAGGTACCATCCTTCTTCTTCACAAATAGTACTGGAGCTCCCCAAGGCGAAGAGCTAGGTCGAATAAAGCCCTTATCCAAGAGCTCTTGTAGTTGCGTAGAGAGTTCTTCCAACTCTGATGGAGCTAATCGATACGGTGCACGTGCTATCGGTGTTGCTCCTGGTGCTAGCTCGATTTGAAACTCGACCTGGCGATGGGGCGGTAGACCAGGTAATTCCTCTGGAAACACTTGAGGAAAGTCGCGAACTACTGGAATATCTTCCAATTTCTTTTCTTTTGCTGATGCATCGGTAACAAGTGCCAGAATGGCAGTGTGGCCCTTACGCAAACACTTCTGAGCCTTTAGAAAAGAGATGATGCCAACCACAGCACCACTCTTGTCGCCTTGAACCTCGAGAGGTTCCTGACCAGAACGAGGGATACGAACAATCTTCTCTTTGCACAAGATCTCTGCGTGATGTTGAGATAGCCAGTCCATACCAATGACGATGTCGAAACTACCCAGAACTATGGGAATAAGATCGATAGAAAAAGTCTGACCCGCAAGGATAAGATTACAACCCTGAACTATGTGCATGGCCTCTAGACTCTTACCATTTGCTAATTCTACGACATGCTTGGTGTTTAAGGGAGTTGGTGCACGTTTTAACATTTGGCTAACTTTTAGGGACATATAACTTGTATCCGCACCCGAATCAAACAAAACAGTAACATAAAAGTCGTCGAGAAGAAACTTACCCATAACTACGTTGGGATCATTCCTTGCGTCGCCCTGACCCAGCACGAGAGCACGACCCCTAGCTTCGTTGCCGTTGTTGTTGTTTCCCCCATTGTTGTTGTTCCCGTTGCCCTGGTGATTGTTGTTGTTGCGGTTCTGGTTTTGGTTCAATTGAGGGCAGTCACGTATGAAATGACCTTCAGCCCCACACTGGAAACATCCCCGGTTTCCTCGCTGTGGCTGCTGTTGCTGGTTCTGTGGAGCTGGTGGTGGGAGTTGCTGATTCTGATTCGCAGGCCGTGAGCTCCTGCAGTCTTTAGCTTCATGCCCTAACTTGAGACATCTATGACAACGTTCCTTGCGACACCGCCCACTGTGGTGTCTGTTGTTCCTATTACATAGTGGGTGAAATCCCCGATATCCACCCTGCCCCTGACTGCCTGATGATTGCTGGCTCGAATTCTGGTAGTCATTTATTTTGCGCTGCTGTGCTTGAGACTGAACTGAGACTGAACCTTTACTGGAATCCCCATCCCACTTTCTTTTGTTATCGCTGGGTGTAGCAGAAGTAGCAGCTGGAGTGGTAGCACTGATGCGTTTGGGCAGCTTGTTCTGTTCCACTGCCTGATCCGTGAGGCGATGAGCAAGACGCTGGATGTCTTGGATATTGTCGAGGTTAGCCGATGTCACATGGCTCTGAATCTCGGATGCTAGACCCTTGAGGTACAACTCGATGCGCTTGATTGGAGGGTCCACCATAGTTGGACACAAGATGGCCAGTTCGTTCGACCATTTCGTGTAAGCCTCGATTTCCGATCCTGTCATCTTCAGGTGATAAAGCTCCACTTCCAACTTGTGGATGTCATCACGCGTGCAGTATTCTCGCTTGATCAATTCCTTAAAATCATTCCAAGGGGTGGCGTTAGCAGCTGCCAGCCCTAAAATCTGAACTTGCGTGTTCCACCAAGTCAGCGCGATTCCTTCCAAAGTACCAGTGGCGTATTTCACCCTGCGAGCCTCAGGGCATTCACACATCTCAAATACCGACTCGAGCTTCTCAAACCAATGGAGGAGTCCAACCGCTCCTTCTGTGCCGCTAAACGTGCTTGGACGACAGTCCATGAAGTTCTTGAAAGTGCAAACAGGTTGTGGTGCGTGTTGACCTATTGTGTACGAATAGGACAAAGTTAAACACAAGAGTTGGTTTAGGAGTGTAGGACCTAAAGATCCTAGTGTGAGTTATAACTACAGGATATACCTCCTGCTTGTGCGGCTGCAAGTGCCGCAGCAACTTGTTCGTTAATGAGAGCCGTCAACTGGGCTTGTGTCATGTTAACGCGTCCAGACATGATCTTCATAGTAAAGGTAACATAGTGAGAGAGGTTCGCGAAAAGTGCGATGACAGAAGAGAGTAAGCACACAAGTGTTCTCAAGCAATAGTGTCATGTGTATCTAAGCATACTACGAGCAAAGTTCTATGTAATCTAGCAAGTAGGCAATATAACATGCACCATATTACCTAGAATGTTGAGTCTTGCTCGTGGAGCGAGGCGTCGTTGTGGATCGTTGAGCACTGTTCTGGTTATAGTCTGGTTTTAATAAATAAAACGTTTTTCCCTTATTAAAACCGAGTTCTCTATAACCAATGGCTCTGATACCAATCTGTCACACCCCCAAAATCCACACGCGGAGTACCACCGCTTGGAGGCGTGACATGACCAGGATCGAGCCACCAATCATATTGAACATAGCATTTAAATATTAAAAGTAGTTCATAAAAATCCAACTCAATACAATTGATGTTCAAACCAAACGTAGTTTAGTAGCGGAAGCATAATATGAAAACCCAATGTATGTAATAAGTTCAAGTGTTATAAAGTTTAACATAACATCCACGATCCATGCTCCACAACGACCTGCTCCTCCCTGTGCAAGCTCCATATGTACCTAAGGTCCTGCAAGGCATGCAGCAGAGAGTCAACAACTAGTTGAGCGAGTTCACAGTTAATAGTTCAGTAATCGTAATAGTATAGTAAGCCTTGTGTTCGTTCGTTAAGTCATGTGTCGTATTAGTTCGTATCGCGGCCCTCTAGGCATGTATGCGAAGATTAGGGAAAGTTCCCAAGTATTCTAGACTAGGTATATTTGTATCGCGGCCACCCGGCATGTGTGCGAAGTTTAGTGTATAGTTCGCAGCCTTCCTAGGCATGTGTGCGAAGATTAGTCATATTATCGCGGCCCACCCCGGCGTGTGTGCGAAGATCAGTTCTATAAGTATCACTAGTCTAGTCGTATCTTATCAATAACCCTTCCTCACCCGAGGACCATATAACTAAGTTCCATAAGCTAGGTAAGTACAAGTAAATAATCCAAACTCATTCCCACCCTGGGAACCCCATGCCTTGGCTGTGTGAACTCACCTTGGTTTTGCTCGGCAGATACACAGAAAAGTCAATCAAGCTATAGGGTGGTCAACCACGTCCTACCATGGTTACCATACAAGTCAGGTTCATATTCAAGTAGTGCACGTATAAAACTAAAAACAGTTAAGAGAAAAGGGGGGACATGAACTCACAGTATTGCATCTTCGGTACTTGTAACCCAAAGCTCTTCGGCAAACACGACTCCCTACAATGTACTAGGGTCTATTAGATGAACGAGCCGTGCCTTGCCTTTGTATTTATGTTTTTAAGTTGGTGTGATGCGTAGGCAATGACCTTGTCACGTTGCATCAACACACAACCAAGGCCTTGCATGGAAGCGTCGCAATAAACCACAAAATCATATGTGCCTTCGGGCAATGAGAGAATAGGTGCGCTACAAAGTCTATCCTTCAAGTGCTGGAATGCGGACTCCTGTGCATCACCCCAACGATAAGTGACACCTTTCTGAGTCAGTGAAGTGAGAGGTTGCGCAATCTTTGAGAAATCTTTGATAAACCTTCTGTAATATCCTGCCAAACCCAAGAATTGGCGGATTTTTGTTGGTGTACGGGGTGCTGGCCAGTTCTTGATCGAGTCAACCTTGGATGGATCAACATGAATCCCATCCTTGTTTACCACATGGCCCAGAAAATGGACTTCGCGAAGCCAGAAGTCACATTTCGAAAACTTGGCATACAGCTGCTCTTTACGAAGTAGTTCCAGAATAAGCCTCAGGTGTTGCTCGTGTTCCTCCTGACTCTTAGAATAGATCAGGATGTCGTCGATGAAGACTATGACAAATTTATCCAAGTAAGGCTTGCACACTCGATTCATGAGGTCCATGAAGACCGCTGGTGCATTCGTCAGCCCGAATGGCATAACCAGAAACTCGTAATGGCCGTAACGAGTCCTGAATGCTGTTTTGGAGACGTCCTCCTCTCGGACTCTCAGCTGATGGTAGCCTGACCTTAGGTCAATCTTAGAATAGAAGCTCGACCCTTGCAACTGGTCGAACAAGTCATCAATGCGTGGAAGAGGATAACGATTCTTCACGGTCACCTTGTTGAGTTCGCGGTAGTCAATACACATCCTGAAGGTACCGTCTTTCTTCTTTACGAACAAGACGGGAGCTCCCCAGGGCGAAGAGCTAGGACGTATAAAACCCTTTTCCAAGAGCTCTTGTAGTTGCGTAGACAGTTCTTCGAGTTCTGATGGAGCAAGTCGATAAGGCGCACGAGCTATTGGTGCTGCTCCAGGGGCTAGCTCGATTTGAAACTCGACTTGTCGATGAGGCGGAAGGCCAGGTAATTCCTCAGGAAATACACGTACAATAGGAATGTCTTCAATCTTCTTTTCTTCCGCGGATGCATCAGTAACGAGGGCTAGGATAGCGGTGTGGCCCTTTCGTAAACACTTCTGGGCTTTAAGGAAAGAGATGATGCCTACAACAGCACCACTCTTGTCGCCACGAATCACCAGAGGTTTTTCACCAGAACGAGGAATGCGAACAATTTTCTCCTTGCAAACAATCTCCGCTTGATGTCGAGATAACCAATCCATTCCAATGACAACGTCGAAACTACCCAGAACGATAGGAATAAGATCGATGGAAAAGGTCTGACCAGCTAGGACGAGGTCACAGCCCTTAACTATGTGTGTGGCTTCAAGACTTTTACCGTTTGCTATTTCTACCGTGTGCTTGGTGTTCAAAAGTGTTGGAGTGCGCTTAAGCATTTGGCTAACTTTTAAGGACACGTAGCTAGTATCGGCACCCGAATCAAATAAAACAGTAACAAAGAAATCATCCAGAAGAAACATACCCACCACAACGTTGGGGTCGTTCCTTGCTTCTCCCTGACCAATCACGAACACTCGACCTTGGGCGCCGTTGCCATTATTGTTACCTCCGTTGTTGCCTCCGTTGTTGTTTCCATTGTGGTTCCCGTTTCATTGGTTGTTATTCTGATTTTGGTTCAGCTGGGGACAGTTTCTTTTAAAGTGGCCTTCGGCGCCACACTGAAAGCATCCTTTATTGCCCTGCTGATGCTGCTGCTGGTGGTTCTGCGGAGCTTGTTGCTGTTGTTGGCGATTCTGATTCACAGGACGTGGGCTCCTGCAATCCTTAGCTTCATGACCCAGCTTGTGACACCTCTGACAGCGACCCTTGTTGCACTGGCCGCTGTGGTGCAGATTACATCGATTGCACTTAGGGTGATTTCCCTTGTACCCACCCTGACCTTGATTTCCAGATGACTGCTGACTGGGGCTCCTGTACTCATCTGTCTTTCGCTGCTGAGATTGAGCTGAAGTAGAACCCTTGCCCAGATTTCCATCCCACTTGCGCTTATTGTCGTTGGGAGCATCAGAAGTAGTGGCGCTAATACGTTTTGCAGTTTGTTCTGCTCAACTGCCTAATCAGTGAGACGATGAGCCAACTTGACGATTTGTTGTATAGTGCCAAGGTTAGTTGAGGTTACGTGGCTTTGAATTTCTGGCACCAAGCCCTTAAGGTACAGCTCAATGCGTTTGTAGGGAGGGTCCACCATAGTGGGGCACAGGATGGCCAGCTCGTTTGACCTCTTCGTGTATGCCTCGATTTCAGACCCAGTCATCTTCAGATTGAAAAATTCTACCTCCAGCTTATGGATGTCGTCACGACTGCAGTACTCTTCTCTAATCAGTTCTTTGAAACCGTTCCAGGGTGTGGCATTAGCAACTGCCAGTCCTAGTAGTTGAACCTGCGCCTTCCACCAGGTTAACGCAGCTCCTTCAAGTGTTCCGGTAGCATATTTCACCCTACGGTCGTTGGGGCATTCGCACATCTCGAAAACTGACTCAAGCTTTTCAAACCAGTGAAGAAGGCCCACTGCTCCTTCGGTGCCACTGAAAGTGGTAGGTCGGCAGTCCATGAACGTCTTGAACGTGCACACAGGAGGCTGAGCATGTTGACCTGTTGCGCGATAATAAAAGACAAAGTTAAGCACGAGGGTTGGTTTGCGAAGGTAGGATCTAAACGTCCTAAGATAGGTCGAAGTAGTAGGTTATACCTCCTGTAGGAACAGCTGCGAGTGCCTCAGCAACTCGTTCGTTGATCAGAGCCGTCAACTGGGCTTGAGTGAGGTTGATACGTCCTCCGCGTCCGTTCATGATCTTCATCACGAAGCAACGTAAGTGAGAAAAGTGTCGTGAAAGTGCGTAAGTGTGGGACGACAGTAGAGAGTAAGCACACAAGGTTCAAGTAGCAGTTATCACGTTAACTAATACACAGTGTGAGCTATCTAACCGACAATATAACATAAATCATACCACCTATTGTGTCGAGTCTTGCACGTAGAGCGAGGCATCGTTGTGGATCGTTGAGCACTGTACAGGTTATAGTCTGGTTTAATCGAAAAGCTTTTCCCTTTTTAAAACCAAGTTCACTATAACCAATGGCTCTGATACCAATCTGTCACACCCCCAAAATCCACCATGCGGAGTACCACCGCTTGGAGGCGTGACGTGACCAGGATCGAGCCACCAATCATATTGAACAACGTATTTAAGTAAATAAAACCTAAAACCAACCACAATACAATTGGTGACCAAAAGCCAGTTAACCAAGTTTTAAATTAAACATCGGAAGCATAATACGTGATACCAAAATATAAGTTCATAGTCCATAAGTTTAAAATCCAAAAACGTAGATTTAATAAGTTCATAAGGATTAAGCGTTTATTACGGAACATGACAGTCCGTATCCCACAACGACTCCTTCCTCGTGCAAGCTCCAAGCATTTAACGACCTGTAAAGCATGTAACAACGAGTCAACAACAAAGTTGAGTGAGTTCACGTTTAGTTGTTTATTTTTTTGGGTAAAGGGATTACCCAGGTAAATGTTATAAATGAAAATAAGAACAAGGGCATGCCCGAAGAGGACACACCAACTAGGCTTGACATACCAACGCCTAGGACACAAGAACAACACAACCCACAAACACAACCATCAAAGAACAAACTATAAGAAAATGACCAACACTACACAAGAACAACTAAACAAAATAAAATCAGCTAGCCCGGATCGTTTGCCTCATCATTAGAACCGATCTTCCATGTCCTTAGTAGAGTCTCAATACTCGATTGTCTTCGAAACTTGAACCCCATTAACCGTAAACGGACAACTTCCTTAATCCTCTGAATCACCACATTTTGATCAGCAAAAACATTGGAAAATAGACAATTATTTCTCTCTTGCCATATGAAGTAAGTCGAAGCCGCAATAACCAGCTTGCATATAATATGCCCCGTCTTCTTCGAGCTTGCATTTTGTTCCATCCATGTCATAATCGATTGCCAAGTGCAATCAACATTACCCATTTGAACCATATTCTTAACTTCGTTCCACACTTTTGAAGCAAACGAGCACTGAAAAAACAAATGATCTCTAGAGTCCCGATTGGTTCTACACAGCGGACAACACATGAGGTTTAAATTCGTTACACTTCCCGCCTCCCAAGCAGCAAGCCGGTCTTGGGTTTTAAGTTTATTCTTTATGACTAACCATAAGTGAAATGAATGTCGTGGGATGCATTGAGAAAACCATACCCCATCAACCCAGGAGACTGGGTTCTGCCTACACCGAATAGCATGCCACACTTCTGATGAACGAAACGAGCATGAGTTCCCATCCAAATCTTTCCAAACCGTACGGTCCACCATATTTTGCGTCAATTGAGGAACATTTAACCCAATCAAAACCGGGTACAAATCATACCAAGCCTGCGGCCACCTCCAGTTTCCGTTTTCATCAATTAGATCCAAAATAGAAGATGAGATGTTGAAGCCCGCATTAGTTATTCTCCGTGGAGTAATGAATGAGCTTAGCGGACTAAGTTGACACCAATTATCCCACCAGACATTCGTTTGAGCCCCACTTCGAACAACTTTCCATATAAAAGGCCTAACAGCACTACGAAGAGATAATATTTTCCTCCATCCCCAGCTCATACTACCTTTGCTATTGATATCCCAAAAACTCCTACCCTTCAATTTGTGTGTATGTATCCATTGAACCCAAAGAGACTTCCTATTAACCAGAATGCTCCAGATATGATTAGTCATAAGGGCCTTATTCACATCCGAAATACACTTTATGCCTAAACCACCCTCACTCTTCGGCAAGCAAACATCAACCCAAGAGACTTTCGCCTTAATTCTACTCAGATTGTTACCATTCCATAAGAACCGTCGCATAAGCTTCTCAAGATCACTGATGACCCGAGAAGGAATAATAAAAACGGATGCCCAATAGATATGCATGGCTGACAAGACGGAGTTAATAAGTTGTAGTCTACCAGCAAAAGATAGAGACTTATTCAACCAGCTATTAATTCTCTTCTCCATCCGATCTAGAAGAGGTTTGCAATCTTTAAAGACTAACTTGGATGAAATTAACGGGACCCCCAGATACCTGACCGGCAATGACCCTTCCTGGAAAGGCATGATCCGAAGTATATCTTGTTTAACATTATGCGGCACATTACAGAAGTAAGCGGTGCTTTTTGCTGAACTCGGAACTAATCCAGAAAGGTTAGTAAATTTCTCAATCGCATCTCGAACCTTTTTCACCGAAACAACATCCCTATGCACAAAAATGAATAAATCATCAGCAAAGGAAACGTTAATAATCTTCTGCTTAACACAGTTAGCATGAAATTTAAACATAGTGCTAGGATGGGCCGCTTGTTGTAGAAGCAAAGAAAGAACCTCCATAATCAATGTGAATAAGTATGGCGACATAGGATCACCCTGCCTCAAGCCCCTCTTACCCCCGAAAAAACCATGCAAATTACCATTAATACTGAGAGAATAAGTGGTCGTGGTTACACAAGCCATAATCCACGCAACCATCTTTTGGTGAAACCCAAAGCCATGCAAAACATCCTCCAAAAACGCCCAACTAACGGTATCATAAGCCTTTTGGATATCTATTTTGAACGCACATCTAGCCGGACCCCGATTCAAGTGATAATTGTGCATCAATTCTTGAGTAAGCAGGATGTTATCAGATATTTTCCTACCCGGAACAAAGGCAGACTGATTGATACTAACCAAATCACCCAGACTCCCCTTCAACCTATCTGTAATTATCTTGCTGATACACTTGTATAAGACATTACAGCAAGAGATAGGACGATAATCAAGAACCGAGTCTGGTGTCTCCACTTTTGGAATAAGAGCCAGAATAGTATGATTAAGTTGTTTCAGAATCTTACCATTATCAAAAAACTCTAAGATGGCCATAGTAATTTCATCACCCACAATATCCCATGTATGTTTAAAAAAAAGCCGACGTATAACCATCAGGACCCGGAGCTTTATTCTCGCCAATACTAAACATAGCATTCTTGATTTCTTCACGTGTAACCTGTCTAACCATATTATCAGCAGCAGCAGGACTAAGAACATTAACAAAAAAATCCTCCTGATTAAAATGAATAACTTGGTCCTCGTTGCCCAGAAAGTTTGCATAATGGTTGACTAGAGCAATCGGCACATCTTCACCCTCAAACCGGTTGCCAGCAACATCCTTAATAGATTGAATTTTTGATCCAGCATTTCTACATTTCACACTGTTATGGAAGAAAGCAGTATTAGAATCCCCCGCACATAACCATTCCATTTTAGCCTTTTGCTTTAGAAAACATTCCTCATCATACGCCGCTGACTTGAATTCTTTTAAGTATTCAGCTTCCATATTTCTCAGCTCTCTATTAAGCGGATTCGCATCAATCTTTTTTTGAATTCATCCAATTTACTTCTCAACTCAGATACTTTATCATGCAGATTACCTTGTCGAAACAAAATTCTCCGCAAAAACGGCTTCAAATTCTTAAGTTTCTTAGTAACCGAGTACATAGCCACCCCATTAATCGTTTTCCTCCACTCCTGCTCAACCGAAGACCTGAATTCTGGTTTAGAAGTGATAAAGTTTGCAAAATTAAAAGGTTTCGGCTTAGCCTTGGTCGAATTTCCCATCTTTAAAATACACGGAGTATGATCCGAAACACGGAAAGGATGATAAAGCACAAAAGCTTCCGGACATGTCTCTAAGAACTTCATATTACCCATCACCCGATCAATCTTTTTCATCAACCCAATTCCCTCCTTAGGCTTCTCGTTCCACGTGAAATGCAACCCATGGCCCATAATATCAATCAGCTCCGTTACCTGAACACAATCATAAAACTCTCGCATACTAATAGTTTGAGTGGATGAACCGCATATAGAATCTTCATGATGCAAAGCTGAGTTAAAATCTCCCATAACTACCCATGGTTTATCATGACATAAGCCCTTATGCTTACAAAGGTTATTCCAAAGCCCTCGTCTATCCTGATAATTATTCTTCGCGTACACAAACGAACAAAAAATAACTTTCATACAAGCCTTGTAATGAAGTTGGACATGAATAACCTGGTCCGTTTGAGACAAAACCATGACATCAACATCATCCGAATTCCATCCCAAAATTATTCTAGTACCACGATCACACAAGTTACCATTAGACGTCCAACTCCAATTCCTGAAGACCCCTTTACAAACTTTATCAAGTTTCCTGATATCGACATGAGATTCAAGAATGGCACAAACGGCTAACTTATTTTCAGACAAAAGAATCCGAACCTCATTTTGTTTCAGGGGTTGGTTCAAACCCCTAATGTTCCACACAACGATGCTATCCATTCAAACCATCTGGACCGGGAGTGCTTGCCCCCTCAGATTTATCTTTTCTGTTATCATTCCTCATAAACTTGGACATTTCAGTAGGAACCGAATCCACAACCTCATCATCAATGTGCACTTGGCACCCGCTTGCAATATTCATTACCGGTCTTGTTTCCAACCCGTCATCAGGATCTAACACATCTGCATCTCCATCATTCTTTGAAAGCACCTCAAAAGAATTCTTTATATTAACGTTACCAGGTTTGTCATTATTCAGCTTATCATCTTTTGTACCTGAAGTGCTCTGCCCTGTTTTATTTATCTTAGGCTTGTAGATAATTTTCGGCTTCTGATTTTTCTGCACTGGTTTCAATCTAATCGTCTTCCTCTTGTCTGAAATAAAACCCTCATCATCAACAACCACCTGGTTCTTTTTGCTCTGAGCATTCTTACTACAATTTTGGTCATTATGTCCGAACACACAACACAAAGAGCACCGTAATGGTTTCCATTCATATTCCACATCCACTCTCTCCATTAAATAACCCTCCTCATCAAGTTTCGGAATAGCAATAGTGATATGATCCTTTATCTCATTCTCCGCATTGATTTCAATTAAAGCCCTGGCAAAACTGCTCCTCCCCCAGTTCTCAGCACACATGTCCGCAGTATAACTATCTAATCTTTTTGGAACTCCTATCTTGGACGCTAATAAGCTGAGCCCATCATCCGTGTAAACAGCTATCGGTACATTATGTAACTTAACCCACACCGGAACTGATTTAATACCCCCTTTTTTAAGGCTTATAGATGGAGACCAGACATTTAGAAACAAAGGCACCTTCCTAATCAGCCATGGCCCCCCTTCAAGAACCTTAGCCATACCCTCCTTTGAATCGAATTTAAAGAAAAAGAAGCCACTAGAGTTCATCATCGCTTTAACAAACCCAAATTTTGACCAGGCATTCTTTGCATAATAATCAACTACCGGAAAAGGAAGCCTATTCCCCAAGAAATAACCAAACAAAACATTATCAAGTTTTTCCTGAACTTTTCGAATTACCTCGCGAGGAATAACTACATCAGCATCTTGCACCTTCTCCGACGCTTCTAGCTTCCAGAAATTAACTTCCCGTTTCGGGGATGTCTTTTGCTTAACCATATCAGCATACGACCCTGGTTTGGTGCTATTCTCCTGCTTATCATCAAGAATCTGATCAATACTACTCTGAAGCTGGATTGGAACAGTAATTTTCTCAAGCTCATCAATAACGTTAATCGGTCTCGGCTCCTGATCATTGTTCCTGATAACCCCACGTCTCAGAGCTAAAGGATTGCCATCAATGGAAAAATAACTTAAATTGGGATGGGTAACCCTAGGCGATTTTGGCGATCTCTCCAGTAACCCTAGTTCTTCATCTTCTACCTTAATTTTGATCGATCTGGGTTAGGTATTGAGGTGTTGTCGATCCTTCTGAGTAAGGTTTCTAGACTTCTACCTTGGTCACTAATCTTTTGAAGTTGGAATTAGGGTTTTTTCTTTTTCTTTTGATTAGGGTTTTGTTGCTTTGTCGCTAAGGGTTGTTTTCTTGTTCTGGTCGTATTTCTTTGCATGATCGTGTTCAATTATTGTGCATGGAAATGAATCGAGATAGTAGCTTGGAGGATTTAGGGTTTCAATCATTTTCTGAAAGGTTGCATGGGGATGTGTTTATTCGGCAGCCGGCTAATAGTCAAAACCCTAGTCTTGGCAAGGGTTTTGAGGGGAGGCCGATTAATATAGAAGGAAATCTGGTGATGCCTAGAAGAGGTGTTGTTCAGCAGGCCACTTCTGGTCAGAAACCGATTAACATAATTGACGAACTAGAAAAAATTACTGAGCCAGTCGTTCTTGAGGATGTTGAAGCAGGTAATCTGGATAGTGGTAATGGCATGAAAGGGCAGACATATGCGGAGAAGCTGGCAACGGTCAAACCAGTTCAAAAGGTTAACTTCAGATTTCTGGAAAACACCAAAGCCGCTGAAGATGTTGACGCTGATGTTATGATTCCAATCGCCTCGGTTAAACAGGTTCAGGATCGATTTAATAATGTGCTTTTTGGTTATTTTCTTGGGAAAAGACTAGCGTTCCCGGTTGTGGAATATTTTGTTAGCCAAAGATGGGGGAAATATGGTATGCAAAAGTGTATGATGAATGGAAAAGGATTTTTCTTTTTTAAATTCAAGTCTAAGGATGGAATGGAACAAGTATTGCAAGATGGACCATGGCTTATCAGGAATATCCCGCTGTTTTTGAAACAATGGTCTCCGAATACGGAGTTGAAGAAAGAAGAGCTAAAAAAGGTACCAGTATGGGTTAAAATGCATGATGTTCCGTTGGCGGCTTACACTGAGGATGGTCTAAGTCTGATTGCTTCGAAGGTGGGAACCCCTAAAATGCTGGATAATGAGACAACCAGAATGTGTTTAGACTCGTGGGGCAGAAGTGGATACGCTAGAGCGATAGTTGAACTGGATGCGGATAAGGATCTGAAAGAAAACGTTACTGTAGCAATTCCAAATGTAGAAGAGGGTGGGTACCTCAAGATTAGTATCCATTTGGAGTATGAATGGAAACCACCACATTGCAAAACTTGCAAGGTGTTTGGCCATGGAATGCATGAATGTCCGATAAAACTTGCTGATGATAAGGGTCAGAATAATAAAGATAAGGTGGATGATCAGGGTTTTAAAAGTGGTAATAACCAGAAGAAGGTGGTCAAACAACAGTTTAATATGAAGGATAAGCAGAGGTTGATTTACAGGCCTAAGAAACGTGATGAAAATGTGGACTCTTCTAAGCCGAAATCAGCTAAAGGGGCTGGTGATTCTAAGGGCCCGGGTATTCGAACACAAAATAAATTTCATGCCTTAAATGATATGGAGGATGAATGGGGTTCCGATATGGAAGAAGATAGGGTGAATCCGAATGTGGGAGGATATGATTTTTTGGATGACGAAAATCCAAGTCACTTGAATAATACAGGTGCAAGCACACCTGCTCAGGAGGTTATTAATGGATAGTGTGGCTGCATGGAATGTCAGGGGATTGAACCACCCCATCAAGCAAAAGGAGGTTCAAAAGTTTGTGACGGATAATGGGTTGCAGGTTATAGCTATTCTGGAGTCTCATGTTCAGACTGCTAACTTGGATAAGGTTTGTAACAAGGTTCTTCGGAATTGGGAGTGGACTTCAAATGGTAGTTTGTGCGATAAAGGTACGAGAGTTATTGTTGGGTGGAATGCGGATACAGTAGATGTTGTAGTCCTACATGCTACTAATCAAGTTGTTCATGTTCAAGCTCGGTTCAAAAAAGATAATGCAATGGTAAATATTTCCTTTGTCTACGCAAGTAACAATGATCAAGAAAGGAAATATCTTTGGGATTCGCTAAAAATGCATAAGGGGGTTGTTCAATCGGACCCGTGGATTATAATGGGGGATTTTAATGTGGTTTTGAACCTAGAGGATAACTGTATGTGGTCGTCAAAGGTGAATGCTGCCATGATGGATTTTAATGAGTGTGTGAAACATCTCGAAGTTTTTGATCTTAGAGCTCATGGGTTGCACTACACTTGGAATCAAAGTCCGAAAAAAGGGATTGGAATCCGAAAGAAACTGGACAGGATTATGGCAAATGTCAGTTTTGTGGAGAAATTTGCCGATGCTTTTGCGGTGTTTATGCCTCACGGTATTTCGGACCATTGTCCAGCTTTGCTAAAACTTCTTAAGGCCACTAAGGTTAAACCTAAACCTTTTAAATTCAGTAATTTTTTGACGCATAAGAAGGATTTTTTGCAAACTGTCATGACGGGTTGGGAAGCTGAGATTATGGGGGTTCCCATGTTTCGTCTAGTAAAGAAGCTTAGAGGCCTTAAACGTCCTCTAAGATTGTTACTAAAAAAACAAGGAAATATTTATAAAAAGGTGATAGACTTGAAGGCAGAATTGGACTCGTTGCAAAGTAAGTTGGATGCTGATCCTTTTAATTTAACAATCAAAGAAGCGGAATCCGTTTGTGTGAAGAACTACTTGGAGGCGACTTTGGATGAAGAGCGCTTTTTGAAACAGAAGGCAAAACAGAAATGGTTGGAAGCTGGAGACTCAAATACCAAATTCTTTCATAATGTGGTCAAATATCGCAATCATTTTAACAAAATAAACATTATTAAAGATGTTTCTGGTAATACTCATGAAGGGGATGGAGTCTCTTTGGCCTTAGTGAATCATTTCCGGGATTTTCTGGGTTCGGAAGGGAACACGATCAGCCGAGTGGATCGAGACATTTTTTCAGTCACCGTTAACCCTAGTGTAGCTGATTATATGTGTAGACAAGTGACTCCGGATGTAGTAAAAGCGGCTGTTTTTTCGATTAATGAAAACAAGGCTCCGGGGCCGGATGGGTACACGTCTGATTTCTTTAAGAAGTCATGGTCTATTGTCGGAAATGAGGTAACGACTGCTATTATTGATTTTTTTGAGTCGGGTAGACTACTTCAGGAGATAAATCACACGTTTTTAGCTCTCATTCCTAAAGTTCCCACTCCGGGAGTGGTCACGGATTATAGGCCAATTTCATGTTGTAATGTGGTCTATGAAGCGATTAGCAAGATTCTCACAGCTAGGATTCTGGAAGGTTTAAAGGATATTATAAGTGAAAATCAATCGGCTTTTGTTCCGGGTAGGAGGATATCGGATAATATAATGTTGACTCAAGAGCTAATGCATAATTATCATCGTCAAATGGGTCCTCCTCGATGTGCTATGAAAGTAGATATTCAAAAGGCGTATGATACAGTGGATTGGAGATTTCTTCGTGATGTTTTGCATGGCTTTGGGTTTCGGCATCGATTTATTGGTTGGATTACGGAGTGTATCACTACTACATCCTTTTCCTTGAGTGTGAATGGTAATGTGCATGGTTATTTCAAAGGAAAGCGGGGGTTGCGGCAAGGGGATCCAATGTCCCCCTATTTATTCACTATGGTCATGGAAGTATTAACTCTGATTCTCAACAAAGCCGCTGAATTGGATTCATCGTTTAGGTTCCATAATAAATGTGAGAAGCAAATGATAATCAAGGTGTGTTTTGCTGATGATCTCTTCTTGTTTACCAGAGGGGATGTTGGCTCGGTTAAGGTTGTGATGCGCTCATTGCAACAGTTCGAGAAGGTTTCTGGCTTAGTTCCTAGCAATGCAAAAAGCACAATATTTTTTTGCAATGTACCGTTAGCTACTAAGAATAGAATTGCAGATATGGTCCCATTCGATGAAGGGAAACTTCCTATCAGATATTTAGGAGTTCCGTTACTTGCTTCTCGTCTTTTGATCAAAGATTGCAAAGTTTTGGTGGAGCGTATGTCTAAACGTATTAATGACTGGAAAAACAGGTTTCTCTCATTTGCGGGAAGACTTCAGCTAGTTCTATCGGTTCTCTCCTCAATTCATGTATACTGGGCTTCAGTTTTCATCTTACCGGCCAGTATCATTAAGGAGTTAGAATCCAAGATGAAACATTTTTTATGGGGCCATGGTATGGGTTCGAAAGGTAGAGCCAAAGTAGCTTGGAAGGAGGTATGTCTGCCAAAGCTGGAAGGCGGGTTAGGCATTAGACGGATATCGGATGTTAACAAGTCGTTGATGGCTTATCACATTTATAGTATCGTTTCGGGTAGGAACTCGTTATGGACAAACTGGATTGTTTTGCATAGGCTTCGAGGACGGTGTCTTTGGGACATTCCGGTTCGATCTAACTCACCGTGGGGATGGAAAAAATTAATGAAGTGTTGGGATAAATTTCGTAATCATTTGTGGAGTAAGATTGGTAATGGAAATAACACCTTTCTATGGTTTGATAAATGGACGAATGAATGCCCTCTTAGTCAACTTGTGTCCCCGCGTCAGATGGCCAGGTATGGGTTTTCAGTTAAGTCGAAAATAAAAGATGCATTTATAGATGGGCAATGGGTTTGGCCGGAAGATTGGAGGAGTGTATTTCCGACATTATTCCAGCTTCGGCCTCTGATGTTATCCGAAACTCAAGACAGGATCTTATGGATGAAGCATGATGGGAAGCTTGCTCCGTTCTCGTCAAAGGAAGTATGGGATGCTGTCCGGGTCCGAGATCAGCCTAAATCATGGGCGAAAGTGGTTTGGTCGTCCTTCAACATTCCGAAACACTCTTTTCTGTGTTGGCTTATCTTCAAGAAAAAACTCTGGACTCAAGATCGGATTTTGAGATGGAATCATGCTGTTACGGGATCTATGAATCTTATGTGCTGCTTGCTTTGTTATTCGGAGATAGAGACTCATGAGCATTTGTTTTTCGAATGCCCATACTCGAAATCGGTATGGCATAAAGTTCGTCAGAAAGCTTACATGGAATCGGTTCAAGACTCTTGGGATGACATCTCGGCTTGGTTGATCTCTAGAGCTAAGTCGAAGTCAGTTGTGTCTATTGCTGGTAGATTGGTGGTAGCGGCTGCTGCTTATGCTATTTGGTGTGAACGCAACTCCAAATTTTTCAATAACCGATTGAGACCAGAAAAAGTGGCTGATTTTATTATCGACACCGTCCGAGCCAAGTTAATCTCTTTCAAGTACAAACAAACGACAAAAGTTAAGCGATTTTTGGAAGAGTGGAAGATGGATAAGGAAGATTTCTTGGATGACGATTGAAGACCAATGTTTTATTTGTTTTTGATGTAATTGGTTGTGGTTTTGGTTTTTTGTGTTGAACTCTTTAGTGGTATGCCACTAAGAGAACTAGAGGGTATTTTCAGCCTTCTACTTGTTTTTTTTTGTTGATATTTATAAAAATCACCGGGGTAACCCTTTACCCAAAAAAAAGGATTGCCATCAATGTTAATGCTCCTGCCAGAAAAACCCTTCGTACCATAAGTCTTACCATCAATATCCCCAACTCTCTCAACATTACTCAAGTACGGAAAACTTTGTTTTAGACGGTCGTCAAGCTGGAGATTCCCAGACTTAAAACGATCATCCATGCTTAACGAAAACAACTCTCTTTGATCAAGAAACACAGCTAACCATGCTCGTAAACAAAACAGCAAAACCCGAAAGAAAACCACAGATGCACAAATACAGAAAAACCCTAAACAAGCAAAACCCTACCCCATGTGCCTTTCGAAATCATATAGAGGAATTAGTAAGTAAATAGAATACAAACTCACACCACTATACAACCAGATCAACACACGAAACTAGGGCGGCGATTAGAAAAACAAGAAGAAACCCTAATTTAAACTCAATCCTTTTGCTAACAAGTTCGAATTGTATGTATTGATAAATCAATACTCCAATGATCAGACTGTTATACAAAGATCATGAAGAAAAATCAAAGGTTACGTGAAAGAAGAATAATCGCCATGCTTGAGAGAGAATTAGGGTTTTTCCAAAAGTGGCGGATGTTCATTTTTCTTGATGATTGTAGGGATTGGTTTGTGTGATTAGAGTCTCATCTCACGTTTAGTTGTTTAGTTTTAAGTTGTTTCTGAAAACGTGGTTTGTCTTTCGTTGGCTAATTGCCGTGGGGGTTACCCCGTAGTTGAAAGTAAGATTAACCAGTTCATTCTTTATTACCCAAACCATTTCCATGATTAGTGGGGGCTTCCCCATGTGAACCACTAGTGTATGATATCGACTACTACGCAAGTAAGTTGTGCCCTACATCAGTGTCTATCATCACTGATGGTTTGCCATAGTCCATTAGTACACGCCCGTCCGACTGGCACGGTGTGAGGTTTGTTAAACCTAATAGCGCTATTAACTAATGACCCGCTCGCCATTGGCCTCGGCGATTAAGTCGATATAAAATGAGGGACTTAATGATAGAGTTTTGTCTAGTAAGTTTTAAGGTTGTTGTCCTACCCAAGGAGGACGAACGTACGTAGTTCTACCCAAGGAGAATACGCAGGAATAATATTGGCATCCTACCCAAGGAGGATGGCCATACATATCCTACCCAAGGAGGATATGTAGATCCCGTTTTAAATTCTTTAACCCATTCCCAAACCACCGGGAATCCCATGCCTTGAAGAAAGTGTGAACTCACCTCGGTTTGCTCGGTTAGGAATGTCAGAAACCGATATTTTATCCAAATAGGGATTGCCTTTGTGGTATTTCTATAGTCTCAAAGGTGTATTTTGATGCACTAGGTCTGAATGAATTCCAAATCACATTATTTTTGTATATTTAGTTATACTCCCAAAAGTATAGTTTGATATGCTCTCATATGTGATATTGTACAAACCAACATATATTTTGTTAATTACCAAAACATAGTTTAATATGTTACTCATAAAACCAAAGCATATTTTGATATGTTAATTATAAACCAAAACATAGTTTAATATGTCAGTCATAAAACCAAAACATATTTTGATATGTTATAAATTAAACCAAAGTATACTTTTGATATACTACCGAAAATTTATTATTTGACAACCAAAGTTTATTTAATATGCTATTTGTTTAACGATTTTGGAATTAAATATATTATAATATATTACTTATTCGACTTTCTTAAAAAACAAAGAATAATTTTATATATACTATCAACCTATTTATCAAAATATTGTTTTTCAAGCAATATAATATATACAAACTCATTTTACTTAATTAATTATTTATACATCTTTCTTATCTGTTTTCTTATCACTTATCATATGATTTATAAAAGAAAACATTTCTAAAATTCATGACAATTTTCGTTAAAACATTCTTTTAAACTTACAAGTCATGAATCCTATTTTCAAGAAAACCTATGTAACTCACAGGCATTTTTGTGACATCTGTGCTTGTGATCATTCTAAACAGTTCAGTTATCAATGAAATAAAGTTATTTGATCCCTATGTTTGTTTGTTTATGTTTGATGTTTTTCATGTTTTGACTTTTATTCGATTTCAAACTCTATATCGCTTTCTGGAGAATTATACGCAAACTGGTGCGTAAACGTAGTCAGTTTAACGCGACAAATACTCCGGAACATCAATTTATGCTTAACATACCTTAAATAACCTTTACATAACTTAGAAATAAGTTTTGAAGGCTTTGGTATGGCAAAATCAAGTTTATTCGCTTACAGGGACTAAAATTGACAAACTGCGAAAGTATGCCGATTTGAACTGTAACAAACATTCCGGAACATGGGCATAAGTTAAACACACCTTAAATATCCCTTACATAGCTTAGAAATAGGATTTGATGGGTTCGGTGTGCTAAAATAAACTTTTGGGTCATTCAGGGACTAAAAGCGTCAAAAAGTGCATAAGTTTACATTTTCGCGCATAACTTACATTCTGAATTCATCCAGACATCCAAAAATTTATGTAATCATTAAAATATTATGTTTTAGTGATTAGCTTGTCAAAAATCCAATCGTCGCGCAATTTGGACCATTTTTGCGTCCGTTACGACTTCCGTCGTAATTAACCGAACAACGCAATCGTACGGCCAAACGAACCGACATCCGGCATATTTTTGAGCATGTTTCAAGTTTCCTATACTTTATCTTCATTTTAGATCCTTAAAATGGGGTTAACGGGGTTTAAACGTGCCAAATCGCATCAAAAATCAAGTTTAGAGGTACAGGGGCCTGTTCTGCCAAATTCAATCTTTCTGACCTGCAGGGTCCTTACGGACCGTAAGACCTACTCCATACGGTCCGTAAGCAGGTGCCAGATACCAGAAAATGCAATCCAGCTTGATCCAGTTGTTCCTCACTTGTGCAAATGGTTTTGGGCAATCTATGGGCTGGTTTGGGGGCTCCCCTGGTTTTGTAAAACAATGGGCTTGATGTGTACGGCCTAGATCGAAGCACGTTATTCAACGAACGATCCTAACGGTTCTACTACATCTATAAATACCCCCACCATGTCTTGCTCAAAACCCACTTGAATTCTGAGATTTTCTCTAAGTTGAAGTGTTGAACACTTCATACCTGAGAAATACTTGGAATATCAATCTTGCGGGGACCTTCTGTAAGTATTCTTTCGCGTTTTTCATTCGTTTTAGCGTTAAAGTCAAACTGTGTTTGACTTTCTGCATTGACCAGTTTATGGTCAACACGAAGTTCGTTTGAACTTCCTAACGTGAGCGTAATCACGATGGTTATAGTCCCTAGTGACTATACCTACTGATTACCACGTTATCTAGGCTCAGTGACGAGTCGTAGTTTCGACCAAAATGCGTTTTCTCGCGTATTTTGTAACCAAACTACTCTAGGGTATTAAAACTGTTTGTTTTAATACCAAACCTGTTTTCTAACATTACTAAACATGTTCTAGCATGTTTAGCTCGTCGCTTTTAGATTTGTGCTTGTTTAGGGTCGTAAAGGTGAGCGATCTAATCAATCGCTTATGCTTACGAACCCGACCCATTTGGTCGATCTTTAGGATCCGACCAAACATTTTAGGTGACCATAGTTGTACAGGGAATAACCTTCCGAGGTTATACCTTATGGTCACGACGTTTAAGTAGTTGTATGATAAGTAGTTCTTATGCCTTAGGTAAATTACCAAAATACCCTTTTGCGCCAAAAATTCATTTTAAACCTATGTAACATAATTTTTGGTATCTAAACTGATTTAACAACAATATTAAGCATGTTAAGGCATATCTTACTTGTCATAGGACTAGTTAGGCTTTCCGAACGCATTTTACGCGAACGACACGTTAAAGTAGCATAAGCTACCTAAGCGGGTCGTAACGGGTCAAAAGCACTTAGGATAGGTTTCGTTTTAGTATATAGGCTTTGTTAAACCATATTACATAAGTTCCCATACTTATTTGGTTTACAAACCCTCGTACTACCCGATCCTCCGATAGGTCCGTTTATTAATGTAGATACCTATATAGGTGCCGTTTGATTCCGTGATCTACTAGCATTGCTTGGTGGTTATCCTACGACTTCTAAGCAATCTCAAGTGAGTACATAGACCCCTCTTTTACTGTTTTTCAAACATTTTGGGGTGAAACACATGTGCCTACTTGTTACTTTTATGCTTTCCATATTTTCACAACTTATACATGCTATGTTCATTAGTACACTATTAGTACATGATTTCATTATGTTTTGCTATGTATGTTTACTTAACATGCTAGCACATTGATTTACATTACATTACTTTGCGATATATGTTTACATGGCATATTAGCACATTGTTTTTCATGACTTTTCTGCTTTGTATGTTTTTTTTGGGTAAAGGGTTACCCCGGTGAATTTTATAAATCAAAAAAGCACAATTGTGCAACTGAAATGTTACACACCGAAACCTTGGCATACCAAGGTAAGAAAAACACAGCCAAACAAACAAAGACAGCCCAAAGAAAACAACCAACTAAACAACCCAGCTCAACAGAGCAACAAAAACAAAAACAAGACTCTACTAATCAGCCTGGATCAATGACCATGTTTCCACTAGGAAGCTGCCATTTCTCTAGTAATCTTCGAATGCCAGGTCTCCACTTGAATTTGAATGACAAAAGGCGCAATCTAACCGTTCGAATGATCTCGCGTGCAATCACCATCTCCGTACGGTGGTTTCTAGAGAAGAGCCTATTATTTCTTTCCTGCCAGACAAAATAAGAAGCAGCTGATAAAACCAAGCGGCTGATAATATTTTCCGGAACCTGCATGTTCGAGTTCTGATTCATCCAAGACATAATTTCGGCCCAAGTACCACTAACATTTTCCATATTCGTCCACTCCTTAACGTTATTCCAAACCAGCAAAGCAAACGAGCATTCAAAGAATAGGTGATCCCTTGAATCTCTATCATGGTAACACAACGGACAGCACATGAGGTTTAAATTCATGGCACTACCAGCTTCCAAAACAGACAGTCTATCTTGCGTCTTCAGTTTATTCCTAATGACAAGCCACAGATGAAACGAATGCCTAGGGATACAATGTTTGAACCAAACCATATTAACCCATGACACTAAGTTTTCTCGCTGCCGAATATTATTCCAAACCTCCCAAGAAGAGAAATGACAAGAATTGCCATCAAGATCCTTCCAAACCAGCCGATCCTGTCTATCAAGAAAAGTAGGGACCTGAATATTGATTAGAACAGGAAATAAATCATACCAAGCAGTCGGCCATTTCCATTCACCACTGTGCGAAACCAACTCAGCAACCGAAGACTGAAGATGAAAACCAGCATTAGAGATGCGTCTCGGGCTAATAAAACGGCTCAAAGGATATTGATTACACCACATATCACTCCATATGTTTGTTTGAGACCCATTGCCAATAGTAGACCACAAATGAGGACGGATTAAGGTACGGATTGCAAGCAGCTTCCTCCAACCCCAAGTCATACAGCCACGGCTCGGGACCTCCCAGAAGCTCCTACCTTTCAGCTTATACATGTGGATCCATTGAACCCAAAGCGATTTTCTGTTATTAAGAATACTCCAAACATGCGTAGAAAGAAGGGCCTTGTTGACATCAGAAATACTTCTAACACCCAATCCCCCCTCATACTTGGGAAGACAAACAACCTTCCAAGCCACTTTAGCCTTAACAGACGGATGGTTAGAACCAGACCAAAGAAAAGCACGCATACATCGCGCAAGAGGGGAAGTGAACTCGGCCAATTGTATTATGACCTCTCTTTCAAAATTTTCTAAGATGTCGGGCCTAGTGCCTAACAACCAGAAAAGTACGGTCTTCTTTTGCAATGTGAAAGATCATGTTAAACAGGAGATTCTGGACATTATGCCTTTTGTGGAAGGTACGTTACCGGTCAAGTATTTGGGTGTCCCTCTTATTTCCTCTACGCTTAGGTACAGTGATTGCCGTGTGCTCGTGGAAAAATTAGAGAAACGTATTATGCACTGGAAGAATAAATTGTTATCGTTTGCGGGGCGGCTTCAACTGATTATCTCAGTTCTCTCTTCAATGCATATTTATTGGTCCTCTGTGTTTTTGCTTCCTGTGCGGGTTGTTAAGGAGCTTGAAGCTAGAATGAGAAATTTCTTATGGTCTCAAGATGTGTCGTTCAATAGAGGTAAAGCTAAAGTTTCGTGGAAAGTGGTTTGTACTCCTAAGTATGAAGGTGGCTTAGGCATTAGACGGATTGGGGATATGAATAAAGCCCTGATGGCGTCTCATATTTGGAGTATTGTGATGAAGCGGGATTCTCTTTGGGTCAAGTGGGTTCACTCTTATCGGCTTAAAGGAAAGAATTTCTGGGTTTGCAAAGCTACTTCAAATTCTACTTGGTCATGGAGGAAAATCATTCAGTTGAGGCATGTTATTCGGAAATATGTTTGGTCCGATGTGGGTAATGGCCGTGATACATCAGCTTGGTTTGATTTTTGGAGTGATTTAGGCCCTCTTGGTGATTTTCTGTCACCAAGGACTATTACGGATGCTGATTTTCGGTTAGATGACACTGTTTTCAATATTTTCTCTAACGATACTTGGAATTGGCCTGTCGCATGGAGGGATCTTTTCCCTGTTCTTATTCAGCTGGATCACTTTCGTTTAGACCCGTCAAAATCTGACCGATTGCTATGGAAAGATGGGAACGAATGTCAGGATTTCTCTTCGTCAGCCGTATGGCACTCGGTTCGTCATAGAGAATCAGAGGTTGATTGGTGTGGTATTGTTTGGTTTGCTCAATGTATCCCTAGGCACGCGTTTATGATGTGGCTGATTATGAAGAGAAAGCTCCTTACTCAAGACAAGATTCTGCAGTGGGATTTCTCAAGGCGGAAAAACATGAATATGATGTGCTGTCTATTGTGCTACGAGAACTTTGATTCTCATCAGCATTTATTCTTTGAATGCAAATTTTCGGACGAAGTCTGGAATATGATTCGGGGTAAAGTGGGTATGGAGGCTGTGTGTTCGAGATGGGCGGATATCACCGAGTGGCTATGTGCTCGCATTCGGTCAAAGAAAGTGGAGATTTATGTCGCGAAGCTTCTAGTTGCGGCTGCTGCGTATACGATTTGGCAAGAGCGGAATGCTAGACTATTCAGAAACCAATTACGTCCACCTGAAATGGTGAAGGATGCTATTCTGAAAACTGTGAGATACAAGCTGATGGGAGCTAAGCTGAAGATCAACGCTAGGGTGCGGAAGCTGCTTGGGGATTGGGATGTTGCAACTGAAACGAAAGATGACGGAGGCTAATTAGTTACTTTATTTGTAGTTTCGGTTCTGTCTAGATGAGTGTCTAGGTGTTTATGTCCGGTTGTTGCGTTTCGGTTTCTTTTGGTTTTGTTTTACTGGCTTTACTTTCATGGGGCATGTCTCATGATTGAACTGGTGTAGGCTTTCTACACCACTTGTTCTTTTTTGGTTGTGAATATATAGAATCACCGGGGTAACCCTTTACCCAAAAAAAAAAAAAAGATCATTCACAATTTTAGCTGGTAACATAAATACAGTCGCCCAATAAATGTGCATTGCAGAAAGAACAGAGTTTACCAACTGAAGTCTGCCAGCAAATGATAAAGATCTCGTCATCCAATTGTCAATCTTCTTCCCCATTTTATCAACTAAAATTTTGCAGTCTTTGTAAGCAAGCTTTGTTGATATTAAAGGCACTCCCAAATATCGAACCGGAAGCGAACCCTCTTGGAACGGCATAATATGGAGAATTTCCTGTTTAATAGGACGAGGAACATTGCCAAAGTAAACGGTAATTTTCGGTAAACTTGGAACTAAACCCGAGACATTTGTGAACATCTGAAGGGTGTCCCGAAGAATTCTAACCGATGCCGCATCCCCATTAGCAAATAAAAACAGATCATCAGCAAACGAGACGTTAATAATCTTCTGTTTTTTGCAGTAACGATGGAACCGAAACACATTACTAGAATAGGCAGCCTTCTTTAATAACAATGTGAGAACCTCCATGACAAGAGTAAAGAGATAAGGGGATATAGGGTCACCCTGCCGGAGCCCTCTTTTACCCTTGAAATACCCATACAGATTGCCATTAATGCTCAGCGAATAAGAGACATTTGTAACACAAACCATGATCCATTTAACCATCTTTTGGTGGAAGCCAAATGCATGCAGAATATCCTCAAGAAATGACCAGCTCACAGTATCATAGGCCTTTTGTATATCAATTTTAAAAGCACATCTGGGCGGGCCTATGTTTAAGTGATAATTGTGCATAAGCTCCTGAGTAAGAAGAATATTGTCTGTGATTTTCCTACCCGGGACAAAGGCAGACTGATTAATGTCAACAAGATAATCCAAACTACCTTTAATTCTGTCAGTGAGAATTTTACTGATGCACTTATAAATAACGTTACAGCAAGAAATCGGCCTATAATCCGTCACTGAGTTAGGGGAAGGAGTTTTCGGCACCAAAGCAATGATGGTGTGATTAATTTGCTGAAGCAACTTACCATTATCAAAGAAATCCAAAACAGCTTTCGTAACTTCATCACCCACTACATCCCAAGAGTTTTTGAAGAACGCGGAAGTGTAGCCATCCGGCCCCGGGGCTTTATTAACGCCTATGGAGAACATAGCACTTTTGACCTCTTCCCGAGTAACCTGCCGAATCATATGGCTAGCAACATTCGTGTCAAGAGTATTAGTAAATACATCATGATTTACTAGTTTGATAACTTGGTCCTGAGTACCCAAAAAATCTGAGTAATGCGAGACCAGGACACCAAAAACATCATTCCCATTAAACCAGTTCCCATGAACATCTTGAATACTATGGATCTTATTATTAGCATTCCTCATTTTAACACAATTATGAAAGAACTTCGTATTCGAGTCACCTGCTGCAAGCCATTCTGCCTTGGACTTTTGCTTTAGAAAACATTCCTCATCATATGACACGGTATTGAACTCCTGAATACATCTAGCTTCAGATTCACGAAGAGCCAGGTCCAAAGGGTTCGCGTCTATAGCCTTTTGGATAGCATCCAACTTCACTCTAAGCTCGTTGACACGACTGTGCAGATTGCCCTGAACAAACAAAAGACGTCTCAACGGAGACTTGAGGCCCGACAACTTCTTTACCACCGAAAACATAGTTTTACCCGGGATCACCTTTTCCCACTCCTTGGCGACACAAGGGATAAAACCCTCCTTACTTGCTAGAAAGTTAGCAAACTTGAAAGGTTTAGGCCGATTATGCTTAAACGGAGACAAATGAAGAATGCAAGGCGAGTGGTCCGAAACACGATAGGGATGGAAAAGAACATAAGCATCTGGAAACATATCAAGGAATTGAGTGTTACTCATAACTCTGTCGATTTTCTTTAACACCTCTACACCATTTTTCGGCTTTTGGTTCCACGTGTACCGCAACCCATGACTTTTAATATCGGAGAGTTGATTATGTTGCACACAATCATAGAACTCCCTCATCCCTACCGGAATTGTAGATGGCCCAACTAGGTAATCGTCCATAGAAAGAGCTGAATTAAAGTCCCCTAGAACCACCCACGGTCGGTCATGAATAAAACACTTGTGCTTACATATGTCATCCCATAGAGCCCTTCTATCTTGGTATTTATTTTCAGCATAAACAAACGAGCAAAAAAAGACTTTATTATTAGACTTTATACGAATTTGCACATGTAACACCTGATCCGATTGGGCTATCACCATAAGATCCAACAAGTCCTTGTTCCAACCAACAATAATCCTAGTACCTCTCGAACAGCAATTACCGTTTGAAGTCCAATCCCATAACCTAAAAACCCCTTTACAAATTCTATCAAGGTTAGTAACATTAACATGAGACTCCAACACAGCACACACCTGAAGCCGATTTTCAGAAACAAGTTGACGAACCTCTCTTTGTTTCAGGGGAAGGTTCAATCCCCTTATATTCCAGACACCTATACTACCCATGGACACCATTTAGACCGGGAGTGCTTGCCCCCTCAGATTTTTTGTCATTAGTACCAGCACACATAAACTCTGACATCTCAGTAGTGTTATGCTTTACAAACTCATCAACACGAGAACTATCCTGCTTACTATTACTTGTACTTGGATCTCCATCAGCCATCTGATCCAGAACCGAAAAAGAGTTTTTTAAATTGAGGTTACTATTGTTAGCTCCCTGACTTTCCTTAGCTATGTGCCGCTCCCCTTCAACAGTCTTTGTTCCGGATGGGCCAGAACCCGAATGGCTGCTCTTTGGTCTATAAACCACTTTAGGCTTTTGCTTCTTTTGAGGGAACCCATGTCTTGCTACTTTCCTTTTATCGGTTACGAACCCCTCATCATCAGTAGTAACTTGTTTATGCTTCACATTAGCAGATTTAGGACACGTAGCGTCCGAATGGCCAAACAAACAACAAGCCGCACACCTATGCGGTTTCCATTCATATTCAACATCCACTTTTTCCATCAGATATCCTTCATCATCCAACTTAGGAATAGCGAGAACAATGTGCTCTTTCAGATCATCATCAGCCGATATCTCAACCATAGCTCGAGCAAAGCTCGTTCTGCCCCAATTTTCAGCACACATATCAGCTGTGTAAGCATCTAGTCTTTTCGGGACTCCAAGCTTAGACGCTACTAAACTCAGACCCTCATCGGTGTAAACTGCAAGGGGAACATTATGTAATTTAATCCATACCGGTACCGTTTTAATCCCATCCTTTTTCAAACTTACCGATGGAGTCCAAATATTGAGAAATAGGGGAATCTTCCTTATCAGCCAAGGGCCACCTTCTAACACATTTAGCATACCTTCTTTAGTGTCAAACTTGAAGAAGAAAAAACCACCCGCATTCATCATAAGTTTCGTGAAACCAAACTTCGACCAAACATTTTTTGCATAATACTCCACAACCGGAAAAGGCAACCTGCTACCCAAGAAATAACCATAAAGAACATTCTCAAGCTTATCCTGGGCCTTTCGGACTACTTCTCTCGGGATTACCACATCCGCATCATCTCTTGTTTCCGACGGCCTCATAAGTCTGAAGTTAATTTCTTTCTTTTTCCGGACTGATGACTGAAGTTTCTCTGCATAGGAAACATGAACTGACGGCTCAACATGCTGATCATTCTGACTATCAACAATGTTAGAAACAGGCTGAACAGGAACTGTGATCTTCTGTAACTCATCAATAACGTTAATGATCTTGGGATCTCCCTGCAACACACCCCGACGAGGAAATAAAGGATTCCCATCGATCTTAAGCGGTTTGGTAAACAATGACGGCTTATCACGCATATCCTGAATATTCATAGGGCCCTTTGACGAAATAAATACATCCTCATGCATCTTTTCCGAAAAAGTCCGAAACCCTAATTCGTCTAAACCCTCTTCACGATTATTATCCATATTCAAAAACAAGAAAATAACCAGCGGCTTACATGCAACGTGAAACGAACAGAAAAACGGCAACACCACGACGATTACTAGCAATAGAAACCCTAGAAGAACAACAAGAAACGAAAACCCTAAAATCAACTTCAAAAGATTAGAAACCAGGGTAGAAGTCTAGAAACCTTACTCAGAAGGATCGACAACACCTCAATACCTAACCCAGATCAATCGAAATTAAGGTTGAAATCAAGAACTAGGGTTTCCTAGAGAAGTCGCCAGAAATCGCCCTAGGAACCAGAGAGAAGCCATTTATTGGGATAACCATAATGGGGAGGCGCAATAAAATAGTTAAATTTTTTCCAAAAATTCCCAAACTTTTACAAGATGTCTTAAACGTTCCATATTTTATTGTGTAAAAATATCGGGGTCCGGTTCACTACCAATATTTTATTAAAAATCATATTCCGGACTGAACTCAGATTTATGCATTTCTGACCACAGTCCACGGAACAATTTATTAAAAATTCATCGAGTGTCCGATTTACGAAATTCCAGTGGGGTAATTACAAATGCATCGGTTGTCATCTACTGTACAAATCTCATGGTCCGATTCTACACAGAATACAAGTTACAACAGAAAATACAACACTCATTTATTGCTGTAAAAACTCAGCCTAAGCTGCTGTTACGAATCGGTTCTTTAAAAATAGTAAACGAAGTCTAAAAATTACGATTCTGGTGCCATTAGAACCGTATTTTATAACACATAAATCTAGGCTTCAGAAAATACATTTTTCGTTAAGTTATGGTCCTGTTACAGCCTGATGAAGTCGGCTGAAATCATTACTCAGCTTGCTGTTTTGTGGTTTAAATGTTACTAAAACGTATTAACAAGTGTCCGAACTACGGGTTTATCAAAAGTTTGACGATCAAACATCATATATACATTAACCACCCTTAAACCAACAAGTTTTCATCTTTATGTATCAATCATAAGTAAACTTTTATATTTATCTATTTTTTTTTTGGGTAAAGGGTTACCCCGGTGATTCTATTAAAATGCAACCGCAATAAAGTACAAGTAGTGAGGATGTGTTCCACACTAGTTCATATACAGGACATGCCCCATATATGTAAAACAAAAGAAATCCAAAGACCTATAAAACCCCAAAAAACCTAGTCTACTATACATCATGACTCGACATCTAGTAGACAAACAATGCAAAACACAAACATAAATGTCAACCACCATCATCAAAAATAAAGTGGCCACAGAACCGCAGCCCCTTCAGACGAAAAGCAGACAGCCTATCCATTCGAGAACTTGGAAGAAGAGGTGCTTGCCCCTGCTTTTGAAGAAAAAGGATGAGTACCCGATGTCATAAATGCACTTGTTTCGTTGTAGACTTCTTCGACCTCCTCCTCATCCGATTCCTGCTCTTCCCTCGAAGGTTTCTTCTTCTCAGCCCGACCCACGGAGGTACCTCCCTGATTACCAGCCACTCGACCCCCCATGTTACCATTACCATCGTCATCTTTAAGACAATCAAAGGGGTTCGATGTTGAAACCTGATTCGAATTTTTCACAGCCGCATTCGGTTTAGGTTTGACAACCGGACGATAGACTACCTTAGGTTTTTGATTTTTAATATGAAGCCCTTGAGTAGTAGCTTTCTTCTTTTTAGCACCCACAACCTGAAAATCATCACCTTTTTTCCCATAATCCCCAATTGGAACAACCTGAGAGTTCTTTGGGCACGAACTATCATCATGACCAAAAACGCAGCAACCCGAACACCGTAAAGGCTCCCAATCATATTCAATTTTGACCTCCACCTTAGAATAACCATTACCATCTAAAGATGGAATGGCAACAGTGACACTTCTTTTTAATTCAGCCCCCGCCTGCACTTCAATAAGAGCTCTAGCGTAACTACTTCTTCCCCAAGAATCAGCACACATCGTAGCAGTATACGTATCCAACAACTTAGGCACCCCTATTTTTGATGCAATCAAACTAAGACCATCCTCGGTATAAGCTGTAAGCGGCACATCGTGCATCTTTACCCACACCGGAATAGCTTTAAGATCCTCTTTTTCTAGTTTGATAGATGCCGACCACATCTTCAATATAATCGGAACATTTCTTATCATCCATGGCCCATCCTCTAACATTTTATCCATCCCTTCCTTAGTTTTAAACTTAAAGAAGAAGAAACCATTCGCATTCATCATCAATCTATCCAGACCGTACTTACCCCAATTGTTCTTAGCGAAGTAATCCACCACCGGAAACGCTAGCCGTTTACCCAAGAAATACCCATAGAGAGTGTTTGCATACCTGTCCGTGACTTGCTTAACCGAAGCCAACGGAATAACAACATCAGCTCCATCAACAACCTCAGAAGACTCCATCTCCCTAAAATTCACCGGCACCTTCTCCTTCAAGTTCTTTACTGCATTTGCAAAAGATACTGGTTCCGTTGTCACTGAGGGTTGCAAATTCCCCTGATCTGCCCAAGCAGCCGCATTGAATTCCAATCTTTGCGCATATCTCTTGGTAGCTTGCTTAATCCCTTCCCAATCAGAAACCCTAGTTGCTGACTGCAGGTTTTCAGCTTCAATCGGAACTGAATTCTTAACCAATTCATCAATTATGTTAACATTACGAGGTTCAGTTTGAGCCGAAAGATCACCAATGATTTTAAACCTTGCTGCAATTTCTTCAAACGTTGCCCTCGGTGTCGTACGAGCATCCTGATGATTTCCACCAGAACCGCTAAGATCATCCATAAACCCTTAAAGATGTCGTCCAAACCAGCAAGACCCTAATCAGAAGATTATGCCGCCGCAAAACCCTAATTCGATTGAAGAATCTGTTCCGCCGCCAAACAAATCCACAAACCCTAATCGGACTAGACAACCGCCCCAAAACCCTACAGCTTGATTCGGCTCCAAGAACAATCAGAGAAGCAAGACGAATTCGTATTGGAGAAGAGAACCCTAGAACGCTGATTGTTGATTCTGCCCGAAGCCTGAACAATGATTCTGCCGTCACGCCAAAAAACAATCAGGAAATCGAATTAAAGAAACCGAACCCTAGAACTCAAAGCTTAATCTGAAATCAATTGATTGAAATCTTAAGAACCGAATCCTTAGATGCAAGTCAATATCAATTCAGACGAAGAAAGAAGCTTGAATTCGTTTAGGGTTTCTAGAAACCCCAAATCGCCCAAATCGCCCAAAGAAGCTTGAAATGTCGGGGAGTGGAACAGGGGCATTTTTATATTTATCTATTTGTTCTTGACACTTTAGTGATTTTAAACATACTACACCCTTTGATCATAGAAACAAGATTAACAAGAGTGTAACAAGAGACTTACTACTAGCTTATAGCTAGGGATGAATCTAGTGTAAAGTTGATAAGAAAAGATGGTGAAAAGTCTTGAAACAAGCTCCTTCAAGATGCACCTTCCATGGCTCACTTCAAGCTTGGAATGAACTTGTTAATGGAAGAGATAGATGATTGGAAGTGGTGGTGATGGATTTCGGTTATGGAGGAACCGAATGAGAGAGAGAGAGATGAAGTAAGGTGGAGTGTGTATCTTGAGGAAATGATTTGTAATCCAAGTGACATACTTCTTATAGATCACTCACAATATTATGTCCATATAGGCAAGCAAAATCAAATAAAATAATTGATTAAATCTATACAAATATATGGAGTATGGATGGATGATATGTGGGGTCCCTTGGGGACTAAAATCGTTGGGGGGGGGGGGGCTTGTTGCAAAAATCTTCAACTAAGTGGAATTGTAAGTTATAATGTAAGTAACTTAATAATATATGTTGGTTATTTGATTTATAACGGATGTTATGATAGACGGGGATCATGACTAGCCAAAAAATAATAACACAACGTATTTGGCAAATATTTGGTGTCCCGGGTAATGTCCAGTTGTTCGGTCGGATACTGTTCCGTTAAGTTGTTAAATTGTTCCGTAAGGCGTCTTATACATATATTTTTGTAACACATTTAATTCCTAACACATAGAAAAATATTCAGGACCATTTAGTCAAGTTTTCTGCATACTACTAGTATGCTAATACGCACATGTGAGTATAACATAGTAATCAGAGAGCAGTTAGATAATTCCACACCGTCGTCAAGCACTTTAATTTTCATTAATAAACTGTACGGTTACATGTAAATTTGAGGGTTGTCACATTCTCCCCTTGTTAAGAAAATTTCGTCCCGAAATTTAGCACGTGGTTACTGAGGAAGCTAGTTAAGTTGCGTTGGTTTCCTGGTTTTCCTGGGGTGTCACATCATCCCCCTGTTGATTTGGAATTTCGTCCCGAAATTCTGTAGTAGTGTTTGCACTTTTCTTAAACAGCTGGGGATACTTGAGTTTCATTTGGTCTTCTCGTTCCCAGGTATACTCTGGGCCACGACGGGAATTCCAACGAACTCGGACGAGAGGTATTCTGGTGTGCTTGAGAATCTTAACGTCTTGATCCGTAATCTCTACTGGTTCCTCAACAAATCGCAGCTTGTCGTCGATTGTGAGCTCTTTGAGAAGAACTATGAGGGTCTCATCTGACAGACACTTCTTCAGATTCGACACATGGAATACGTTGTGAACTCCACTGAGTTCTTCAGGTAGGTTCAGCCTGTAAGCGACTTTGCCAATCTCAATGATCTCGGACGGTCCGACATAACGCGGGTTGAGCTTGCCCCGTTTGCCAAATCGGACCACACCTTTCCAAGGTGAGACTTTGAGCAGCACTCGATCCCCAACCTGGAACTCGAGTGGTTTTCTTCGCTTATCGGCATAGCTTTTCTGACGGTCACGAGCTGCCGCCATTCGCTGTCGTATCTGAGCAATCTTCTCGGTTGTATCTACTACAAGTTCTGGACCAGTGATTTGACTGTCACCAACTTCTGCCCAACAAAGAGGTGATCGGCACTTTCGTCCATACAATGCCTCAAACGGAGCGGCCTGGATGCTGGTGTGGTAACTGTTGTTGTATGAAAACTCCACTAACGGGAGATGCTTTTCCCAGCCGTTACGAAAATCGATTACACATGCCCTAAGCATGTCTTCAAGGGTTTGGATTGTGCGTTCAGATTGCCCATCCGTCTGTGGGTGATAAGCGGTGCTTATATCTAAACGTGAGCCAAAAGACTTATGCATAGCTTGCCACAGTTCAGAGGTAAAACGAGCGTCACGATCAGAAATGATGGAGGTTGGCACTCCGTGCCTTGATACCACTTCTTTTAAGTAGATGTCTGCTAGAGTAGAAAACTTATCCGTTTCTTTGATAGGCAGAAAATGTGCAGACTTGGTCAGTCGATCTACGATCACCCAAATGGTATCGTTTCCGCGTTGAGATCTGGGCAGGCCGGTAACGAAATCCATGGAAATTTGCTCCCATTTCCATTTAGGTATCTCTGGTTGTTGGAGTGGGCCTGATGGTTTCTGGTATTCGACCTTGACTCTAGCACAAGTCAAGCATTTACTGACGTAGGTCGCTATGCTAGCTTTCATACCAGGCCACCAGTGTGTAGTCTTTAGATCGTAGTACATCTTATCCGAACCAGGATGTACTGAATAACGAGACTTATGTGCTTCATCCATCACAAGCTCGCGTAAGTCTCCATACAGCGGAACCCAGATGCGTCCGTTAACATAGTAGGCGCCGTTTTCCTTTTGATCTAGCCGTTGCCTCGATCCTCGTAGGGACTCAGCCCTGATTTCAATGCTTCAACCTGAGCATCACGAATCTGAGCTGGAAGGTTGGATTGGATGGTAAGCTGTAACGCACGTACACGCCTAGGTATAGTATCCTTCCGGCTGAGGGCGTCAGCCACCACATTGGCCTTGCCCGGATGATACTTGATCGCGCATTCGTAGTCATTCAAAAGTTCAACCCATCGGCGTTGACGCATGTTCAACTTCTTTTGCTTGAAGATATGCTCGAGACTCCTGTGATCGGTGTAAATGGTGCACTTGGTACCGTACAGGTAATGTCTCCATATCTTAAGCGCGAAAACAACTGCTCCCAGTTCCTGATCGTGAGTAGTGTAGTTCCTTTCGTGAACTTTAAGTTGGCGTGATGCGTAGGCAATGACCTTGTCACGTTGCATCAACACACAACCAAGGCCTTGGATGGAAGCGTCGCAATAAACCACAAAATCATATGTGCCTTCGGGCAATGAGAGAATAGGTGCGCTACAAAGTCTATCCTTCAAGTGCTGGAATGCGGACTCCTGTGCATCACCCCAACGATAAGTGACACCTTTCTGAGTCAGTGAAGTGAGAGGTTGCGCAATCTTTGAGAAATCTTTGATAAACCTTCTGTAATATCCTGCCAAACCCAAGAATTGGCGGATTTCTGTTGGTGTACGGGGTGCAGGCCAGTTCTTGATCGAGTCAACCTTGGATGGATCAACATGAATCCCATCCTTGTTTACCACATGGCCCAGAAAATGGACTTCGCGAAGCCAGAAGTCACATTTCGAAAACTTGGCATACAGCTGCTCTTTACGAAGTAGTTCCAGAATAAGCCTCAGGTGTTGCTCGTGTTCCTCCTGACTCTTAGAATAGATCAGGATGTCGTCGATGAAGACTATGACAAATTTATCCAAGTAAGGCTTGCACACTCGATTCATGAGGTCCATGGAGACCGCTGGCGCATTCGTCAGCCCGAATGGCATAACCAGAAACTCGTAATGGCCGTAACCAGTCCTGAATGCTGTTTTGGAGACGTCCTCCTCTCGGACTCTCAGCTGATGGTAGACCTTAGGTCAATCTTAGAATAGAAGCTCGACCCTTGCAACTGGTCGAACAAGTCATCAATGCGTGGAAGAGGATAACGATTCTTCACGGTCACCTTGTTGAGTTCGCGGTAGTCAATACACATCCTGAAGGTACCGTCTTTCTTCTTTACGAACAAGACGGGAGCTCCCCAGGGCGAAGAGCTAGGACGTATAAAACCCTTTTCCAAGAGCTCTTGTAGTTGCGTAGACAGTTCTTCGAGTTCTGATGGAGCAAGTCGATAAGGCGCACGAGCTATTGGTGCTGCTCCAGGGGCTAGCTCGATTTGAAACTCGACTTGTCGATGAGGCGGAAGGCCAGGTAATTCCTCAGGAAATACCTCGGGAAAGTCACGTACAATAGGAATGTCTTCAATCTTCTTTTCTTCCGCGGATGCATCAGTAACGAGGGCTAGGATAGCGGTGTGGCCCTTTCGTAAACACTTCTGGGCTTTAAGGAAAGAGATGATGCCTACAACAGCACCACTCTTGTCGCCACGAATCACCAGAGGTTTTTCACCAGAACGAGGAATGCGGACAATTTTCTCCTTGCAAACAATCTCCGCTTGATGTCGAGATAACCAATCCATTCCAATGACAACGTCAAAACTACCCAGAACGATAGGAATAAGATCGATGGAGAAGGTCTGACCAGCTAGGACGAGGTCACAGCCCTTAACTATGTGTGTGGCTTCAAGACTTTTACCGTTTGCTATTTCTACCGTGTGCTTGGTGTTCAAAAGTGTTGGAGTGCGCTTAAGCATTTGGCTAACTTTTAAGGACACGTAGCTAGTATCGGCACCCGAATCAAATAAAACAGTAACAAAGAAATCATCCAGAAGAAACTTACCCACCACAACGTTGGGGTCGTTCCTTGCTTCTCCCTGACCAATCACGAACACTCGACCTTGGGCGCCGTTGCCATTATTGTTACCTCCGTTGTTGTTTCCATTGTGGTTCCCGTTTCTTTGGTTGTTATTCTGATTTTGGTTCAGCTAGGGACAGTTTCTTTTAAAGTGGCCTTCGGCGCCACACTGAAAGCATCCTTTATTGCCCTGCTGATGCTGCTGCTGGTGGTTCTGCGGAGCTTGTTGTTGTTGTTGGCGATTCTGATTCACAGGACGTGGGCTCCTGCAATCCTTAGCTTCATGACCCAGCTTGTGACACCTCTGACAGCGACCCTTGTTGCACTGGCCGCTGTGGTGCAGATTACATCGATTGTACTTAGGGTGATTTCCCTTGTACCCACCCTGACCTTGATTTCCAGATGACTGCTGACTGGGGCTCCTGTACTCATCTGTCTTTCGCTGCTGAGATTGAGCTGAAGTAGAACCCTTGCCCAGATTTCCATCCCACTTGCGCTTATTGTCGTTGGGAGCATCAGAAGTAGTGGCGCTAATACGTTTGGGCAGTTTGTTCTGCTCAACTGCCTAATCAGTGAGACGATGAGCCAACTTGACGATTTGTTGTATAGTGCCAAGGTTAGTTGAGGTTACGTGGCTTTGAATTTCAGGCACCAAGCCCTTAAGGTACAACTCAATGCGTTTGTAGGGAGGGTCCACCATAGTGGGGCACAGGATGGCCAGCTCGTTTGACCTCTTCGTGTATGCCTCGATTTCAGACCCAGTCATCTTCAGATTGAAAAATTCTACCTCCAGCTTATGGATGTCGTCACGACTGCAGTACTCTTCTCTAATCAGTTCTTTGAAACCGTTCCAGGGTGTGGCATTAGCAACTGCCAGTCCTAGTAGTTGAACCTGCGCCTTCCACCAGGTTAACGCAGCTCCTTCAAGTGTTCCGGTAGCATATTTCACCCTACGGTCTTCGGGGCATTCGCACATCTCGAAAACTGACTCAAGCTTTTCAAACCAGTGAAGAAGGTGTGACACCCCAGGAAAATCAGGAAAACAACGCAACTTAACTAGCTTCCTCAGTAACCACGCGCTAAATTTCGGGACGAAATTATCTTAACAGGGGGAGAATGTGACAACCCTCAAATTTACATGTAACCGTACAGTTTATTAATGAAAATTAAAGTGTTTGATGACTGTGCTGAATCATTTAACTGCTTCTGATATCTGTGTTATACTTACATGTACTTGTTAACATACTAGTAGTACGCAGAAAGGTCACTATATAGTCCGTTATAATTTCCTAAGTGTTAGAAATTAAAAGTGTTACAAAAATATACATAAAAGACACTTTACGGATTAATTAAACACTTTAACGGAACAGTATCGAACCGAACAACCGGACTTTATCCGGAACATAAAAATATTGACAATGACACTGTTTTGCTTTTTGTAAGCCAGTTAGGATCCCCGAATACCCTAACACCCGCTATAATGCATAACACACTACAAATTAGTTTAACCTTCTAATTTAATCTTAACTAGCTACTAACTAACTAGTTGGAATTCAACCATGATACCCCACCCCCCAAGGAGTTTGTTTCCCATGTGGGGACACCCCACTAAACTTTGATTAATTTAATCTTATATGCTCCATATCTTGAAGACACATTAACTAGAGGATAATTAGAGATGATGGGATTATAAATATGACCACTAGTTCATAACATTCACTTCACAACCATCACAAAACTTGAACACTCTCCTCTCCCTCTCTTGAATTCTCGGCTGAAGACATAGGCACCACCACCACCACTTTTCCATTTCGATCTTGCTATTTCAAGCACATACAAGGGTGAAGGATCACGCACAAGGAAGCCCGGTGCTTGCGGAGTGCCAAGGACCTCACTACGTTGCTATTAACCACCCGTTTTTCGTCTAGTTTCTTCCCTAGCCTTGTGCTAGTAGTAAGTGTTCTAAATCACTATCTTGTTCTTGAGTTTTGTGGTTAATAGATGTTTGTATGATGAAATATGAAGAACACTATATAACATAACATAAACTCTTGAACATAAGATGAATAAGATGGATAAAGAAAAGTTATGTGTGTAAATCATGTAGATCTGGTGTGGTTATGATTATTGGTTGATTATTTGATGTTTTGATGATTAATATTAATGTTTGATGTTGTTGTGGTCCCTAAACATAATTAACGGGATCAATCGAACACAAACTAGTAAGCTAGAGACCAAAAACAGCAATCTGTCCATACTTTACAGCCAACTTCAGTTGGCTGTAAACAGGTCGTAAACGCTACGAAAAACTGATATTTTGACTCTAAAATGTGATATTAGGAAATATGGTTCTAATGGCACCGGAATCATAATTTTTGGACTCCGTTTACTATTTTTAAAAGGTCATTTTGTGACAGCAGCTCAAGCTGCATTTTTGCTGCTGAAAATAGGTCTTATGTTTTTTGTCGTAACTGGAAAAATATGATGAATTAGCTCATGAAATTTGTACAGTAGATGACAACCGATGCATATGTAATTACCCCACTGGAATTTCGTAAATCGGACACTCGATGAATTTTTAATAAATTGTTCCGTGGATTGTGGTCAGAAATTCATAAATCTGAGTTCAGTCCGGAATATGATTTTTTATGAAATATTGGTAGTGAACCGGACCCCGATTTTTTACACAATAAAATATGGAACGTTTAAGACATCTTGTAAAAATTTGGGAATTTTTGGAATAGTTTAACAATTTTATTAAAATGTCCGAAAACAGCCGGTTTTGAATATAAATGCTGAATTGAGATAAGTTGTGACTTTTTTTTTTGGGTAAAGGGTTACCCCGGTGAATCTATTAAAATGTAACCGCAAATAAGTACAAGTAGTGAGGATGTGTTCCACACTAGTTCATATACAGGACATGCCCCATATATGTAAAACAAACAAAAACCAAATACCTATCACACCCCATAACCTAGTCTACTATACATCATGACAAGACAGCTAGTAGACAAAACAATGCAACACACAAAACAAAATCCTCAACCACCATCATCGAAGATAAAGAAGCCACAAAATAGCAGCCCCTTCAGACGAAAAGCAGACAGCCTATCCATTAGAGACCTTGGTAGAAGAGGTGCTTGCCCCTGCTTTCGAAGAGAAAGGATGAGTACCCGATGTCATAAATTTACTAGTTTCAGTGTAGACTTCTTCCACCACCTCCTCATCCGAATCCTGCCTGTCACCCGACGGTTTCCTCTCCACTCGTCCCACAGTGGTACCTCCCTGATTACCATTATCATCCTTCAGAACATCAAACGGGTTAGATGTTGAAACCTGATTCTGCATCGGACTCTTTGAGGACGATTTTGGTTTAGGGTTGACAACTGGCCTGTAAACTACCTTTGGTTTCTGATTCTTGATATGAAGACCTTGGTTATTAGGTTTTTTCTTCTTGGCACCCACAACCTGAAAATCATCTTTTTTCACACCAGCATCCCCATTCGAACCAACCTGATGGTTTTTTGGGCATGAGCTATCTTCATGACCAAAAACACAGCAAGAAGAGCATCTTAAAGGTTCCCAATCATATTCAATTTTAACCTCCACCTTTGAGTAACCAGTACCATCTAAAGACGGGATAGCAACAGTAACACACCTCTTTAAGTCAGCCCCTGCCTGGACTTCAATAAGAGCCCTCGCATAACTGCTTCTGCCCCAAGACTCAGCACACATCGTGGCAGTGTATGAATCCAGCATCTTGGGCACCCCTATCTTAGAGGCAACCAAACTAATACCATCCTCAGTATATGCCGCTAATGGCACATCATGCATCTTTACCCATACTGGAATAGTTTTAATATCCTCTTTCTCTAGCTTAACTGAGACCGACCACTCCTTCAAAATTATCGGAACATTTCTTATCATCCATGGCCCGTCCTCTAACATGCTGTCCATCCCTTCCTTTGTTTTAAACTTAAAGAAAAAGAAGCCATTTGCATTCATCATTATCCTCGACAAACCATACTTAACCCAATTGCTTTTCGCAAAAAAATCCACCACAGGAAATGCTAGACGTTTGCCCAAGAAATACCCATACAGAGTGTTTGCATACCTGTCCGTGACTTGCTTAACTGAAGACAACGGAATAACAACATCAGCTCCATCTACGGTCTCTGTAGACTCCATCTCCCTAAAATTCACCTTCACCTTCTCCGTAGTATTGTTTACAACTTTAGCAAACGATAAAGGTACCTGAATTCCCGAAGATTTTATGTTCCCTTGACCAGCCGATTCAGCATAATCCAAAACAGAATTAGAGTTTGGCGCATATCTCTTGTTTAACTGATCAGCCGATTCAGTCCCATTCACAGCCGATTCAGAAGCTCCAAAAAGGACTGATTTTGGCGTGTAATTGCTAGAGAAATCCCAGAAGTTATCAGACTTTTCAACCTCCCATTTTTCTAACCGAACCGGGGCTTGATCACTTTGTGTTGTACTTGTTACACCACGCTTCGGCTTCCCATCAGCATCAAGAAATCGTGCAGCAATTGCTTCAAAGGATAATGTCGGCTTCCCACAACTAGCCTGCTGATTTCCCCCATAAGATTTAGATGCATCCATTCCAAGTTTTCACAACCCTAGCAGCCGCCAATTGGACAACCCTAGTAGCCGTGAAGATGGTGAATGTTCAGCAAAACCGCCGCAAACTTTATCCTAACAATCAGCAACAAACGAGAAAAAACCCTAGTTGGTAAGTATGCAGCCGTCACCCAAAAATAATCAGAGGAACAGATGCAATAGGTTTGACGGCAGCAAACGAATGAGAAAACAACAGCCTACTTGGAAAGAAAATACGGAACCCTAATCAAAACAGATTAGTAGAAACAGGCCGCTAACTTCAATGAACGGAACCCTAGAACTCGAACCCTAATCTGACTTCAAGTAATTAGAACTAATGAACCGATTAAAGATGAAATCGAATTCCTTAGATGCTAATCAATATCAATCGAGATCAGAGATTGGTAATCGTCTAGGGTTTCACCAAATCGCCTTGATCGCCCAGAGCTCCATTAGACTCCCAGGGGGGTTTTCACGCATTTCTAGATAAGTTGTGACTTGCGTGTCTAAATGTCGAGTATGCTATCCGTAAATGATCTAACATGTTATATATGTTATGTGCATTATCGTATGTTTGATTTTGAGTGGGGAATGGATGGGAAACTTAGAGGGGCATAAACCGTTAAAACGATGCATGTTGTGTGATAGATACGTGTAGGAACTTTGTGTTCTATTTGAAAGCCACTAAATTACTAACTGGTAAATTATATTAGGACGTGATTGACCGACCTTGACTGTTAGCTATATTGAGAATCTAACCGAGCAAACCGAGGTGAGTTCACACTCTTTCTAAGGCATGGGATTCCCAGGAGTTTGGGAATGGGATTGATTAACTACTTGTACTATCATTACTATTAAACTACTTTTTACTGTCCTCGGATTGAAGGGCACGTACGTAAAACCTATGTACACGATCATAAGACCATCAACTCTATCACTTTAAGTCCCTCATTTATCGACTTAATCGCCGAGGCCTATGGCGAGCGGGTCATTAGTTAATAGCGCTATTAGGTTTAACAAACCTCACACCGTGCCAGTCGGACGGGCGTGTACTAATGGACTATGGGCAAAGGGTCAATGCTGATAGACATTGACTTAGGGCACCTCTTATATTTTTGTAGCAGTCGATACGCGTGGTCTAGTAACACATGGGAAACCCCCACTAATCTTCGCAAACATGTCAAAAAGACCGCGATGCAAACTCATACGATACATGGTTTTCAAAACGAACAGATGATTTACGAAACGAATGCTATAACTAAACAACCAACTGTGAATTCACTCAACTTTGTTGTTGACTCGTTGTTACATGCCTTACAGGTCGTTAAATGCTTGGAGCTTGCATATGGAGGTGGTCGTTGTGGGATGTGAACTGATATGTCCCGTATTTAATAAATAAACTTTATGAACTTATTAAACCAACGTTTTGGACTTTAAACTTATGAACTATGGACTATGTTTTGAACTTATGTTTTATGCTTCCGCTGTTTAACTAAAATCGGTTTACTTCCTTTTGGTCACCAATCGTATTGTGTTTGGTTTTAATTACTTAATTATGTTGTTCGATATGATTGGTGGCTCGATCCTTGTCATGTCACGCCTCCAAGCGGTGGTACTCCGCATGGTGGATTTTGGGGGTGTGACAGAAGGCCCACTGCTCCTTCGGTGCCACTGAAAGTGGTAGGTCGGCAGTCCATGAACGTCTTGAACGTGCACACAGGAGGCTGAGCATGTTGACCTGTTGCGCGAGAATAAAAGACAAAGTTAAGCACGAGGGTTGGTTTGCGAAGGTAGGATCTAAACGTCCTAAGATAGGTCGAAGTAGCAGGTTATACCTCCTGTAGGAACAGCTGCGAGTGCCTCAGCAACTCGTTCGTTGATCAGAGCCGTCAACTGGGCTTGAGTGAGGTTGATACGTCCTCCGCGTCCGTTCATGATCTTCATCACGAAGAAACGTAAGTGAGAAAAGTGTCGTGAAAGTGCGTAAGTGTGGGACGACAGTAGAGAGTAAGCACACAAGGTTCAAGTAGCAGTTATCATGTTAACTAATACACAGTGTGAGCTATCTAACCGACAATATAACATAAATCATACCACCTATTGTGTCGAGTCTTGCACGTGGAGCGAGGCGTCGTTGTGGATCGTTGAGCACTGTACAGGTTATAGTCTGGTTTAATCGAAAAGCTTTTCCCTTTTTAAAACCAAGTTCACTATAACCAATGGCTCTGATACCAATCTGTCACACCCCCAAAATCCACCATGCGGAGTACCACCGCTTGGAGGCGTGACGTGACTAGGATCGAGCCACCAATCATATTGAACAACGTATTTAAGTAAATAAAACCAACCACAATACAATTGGTGACTAAAAGCCAGTTAACCAAGTTTTAAATTAAACAGCGGAAGCATAATACGTGATACCAAAATATAAGTTCATAGTCCATAAGTTTAAAATCCAAAAACGTAGATTTAATAAGTTCATAAGGATTAAGCGTTTATTACGGAACATGACAGTCCGTATCCCACAACGACTCCTTCCTCGTGCAAGCTCCAAGCATTTAACAACCTGTAAGGCATGTAACAACGAGTCAACAACAAAGTTGAGTGAGTTCACGTTTAGTTGTTTAGTTTTAAGTTGTTTCTGAAAACGTGGTTTGTCTTTCGTTGGCGTAATTGCCGTGGGGGTTACCCCGTAGTTGAAAGTAAGATTAACCAGTTCATTCTTTATTACCCAAACCATTTCCATGATTAGTGGGGGCTTCCCCATGTGAACCACTAGACCGTATGATATCGACTACTACGCAAGTAAGTTGTGCCCTACATCAGTGTCTATCATCACTGATGGTTTGCCATAGTCCATTAGTACACGCCCGTCCGACTGGCACGGTGTGAGGTTTGTTAAACCTAATAGCGCTACTAACTAATGACCCGCTCGCCATTGGCCTCGGCGATTAAGTCGATATAAAATGAGGGACTTAATGATAGAGTTTTGCCTAGTAAGTTTTAAGGTTGTTGTCCTACCCATGGAGGACGAACGTACGTAGTTCTACCCAAGGAGAATACGCAGGAATAATATTGGCATCCTACCCAAGGAGGATGGCCGTACATATCCTACCCAAGGAGGATATGTAGATCCCGTTTTAAATTCTTTAACCCATTCCCAAACCACCGGGAATCCCATGCCTTGAAGAAAGTGTGAACTCACCTTGGTTTGCTCGGTTAGATTCTCAAATATAGCTAACAGTCAAGGTCGGTCAATCACGTCCTAATATAATTTACCAGTTAGTCATTTAGTGGCTTTCAAATAGAACACAAAGTTCCTACACGTATCTATCACACAACATGCATCGTTTTAACGGTTTATGCCCATCTAAGTTTCCCATCCATTCCCCACTCAAAATCAAACATACGATAATGCACATAACATATATAACATGTTAGATCATTCACGGATAGCATACTCGACATTTAGACACGCAAGTCACAACTTATCTCAATTCAGCATTTATATTCAAAACCGGCTGTTTTCGGACATTTTAATAAAATAGTTAAATTATTCCAAAAATTCCCAAATTTTTACAAGATGTCTTAAATGTTCCATATTTTATTGTGTAAAAATATATGGGTCCGGTTCACTACCAATATTTTATAAAAAATCATATTCCGGACTGAACTCAGATTTATGCATTTCTGACCACAGTCCACGGAACAATTTAATAAAAATTCATCGAGTGTCCAAATTACGAAATTCCAGTGGGGTAATTACAACTGCATCGGTTGTCATCTACTGTACAAATCTCATGGTCCGATTCTACACAGAATACAAGTTACAACAGAAAATACAACACTCATTTATTGCTCTAAAAACTCAGCCTAAGCTGCTGTTACGAATCGGTTCTTTAAAAATAGTAAATGAAGTCCAAAAATTACGATTCTGGTGCCATTAGAACCGTATTTTATAACACATAAATCTAGGCGTCAGAAAATACATTTTTCATTAAGTTATGGTCCTGTTACAGCCTGATGAAGTCGGCTGAAATCATTACTCAGCTTGCTGTTTTGTGGTTTAAATGTTACTAAAACGTATTAACAAGTGTCCGAACTACGGGTTTATCAAAAGTTTGACGATCAAACATCATATATACATTAACCACCCTTAAATCAACAAGTTTTCATCTTTATGTATCAATCATAAGTAAACTTTTATATTTATCTATTTGTTCTTGACACTTTAGTGATTTTAAACATACTACACCCTTTGATCATAGAAACAAGATTAACAAGAGTGTAACAAGAGACTGGAAATGGCCTCAAGCATGGTTTGACTTATTCCCGGTATTGATTACCATCTCGGTCCCTAATTTAGTGGCTAATGCAGTGGACCGGCTCGTTTGGAAAGATTTGGATGGAAAAACAGGTGAGTTTAAATCAGCTCAGGTTTGGAACACCATTCGGAGTCGAGACCATCATGCCTTGTGGGCGAACATGGTTTGGTTTTCTCAATGTATTCCGCGGCACGCGTTTCATATGTGGTTGGCGTTCAGAAATAAGCTAAAGACTCAGGATCGGATGGCAGTGTGGGAAGCAGGTAGTCAAACCAATCTAAACCTTATGTGCTGTCCGCTTTGTCAATATGACCGGGATAGTCGTGATCATTTGTTCTTTCAATGTTCTTTCTCGGCTCAAGTGTGGAATAAAGTGAAGGTGATGGGAAACCTGACGAATGTGGATTGTTCTTGGTCATCAATCCTTACTTGGGTTGAGCAACACGCAAGATCAAAAAGTGTTGATCATATTGTGTGTAAGTTGGTTATAGCTGCTGCTTCGTACTACATTTGGCAAGAAAGGAACAATAGGTTGTTTAACAATCGTAAGAGGAATGTAGATCAACTTTCGGAGGTGATTATATGCTCGGTTCGGCTGCGATTGATGGGATTCAGGTTCCGTGTGAGCTCGGCTAGGGAAAGGATTTTCAAGGCTTGGCAGATTTGCAACGATGATGTAGTGGATCCGGGCTAGTAGTCTTCGGGTCGTGTTTTTCAGTTTGTTTGGGCTGTTTTTGTTGTTTTGGTGATTTGTTTTGGTTGTATTTTTTCTTTTGGATTGTGTTGTGGGGTGTCCTAGGCTTGGCCTGTCAAGGCTAGTTGGTGTGTCGCTTTGACACACCTTTGTTCTTATTTTTTCATATATGAAATTCACCGGGGTAACCCTTTACCCAAAAAAAAACAAGAGACTTACTACTAGCTTATAGCTAGGGATGAATCTAGTGTAAAGTTGATAAGAAAAGATGGTGAAAAGTCTTGAAACAAGCTCCTTCAAGATGCACCTTCCATGGCTCACTTCAAGCTTGGAATGAACTTGTTAATGGAAGAGATAGATGATTGGAAGTGGTGGTGATGGATTTCGGTTATGGAGGAACCGAATGAGAGAGAGAGATGACGTAAGGTGGAATGTGTATCTTGAGGAAATGATTTGTAATCCAAGTGCCATACTTCTTATAGATCACTCACAATATTATGTCCATATAGGCAAGCAAAATCAAATAAAATAATTGATTAAAATCTATACAAATATATGGAGTATGGATGGATGATATGTGGGGTCCCTTGGGGACTAAAATCGTTGGGGGGGGTGGGCTTGTTGCAAAAATCTTCAACTAAATGGAATTGTAAGTTATAATGTAAGTAACTTAATAATATATGTTGGTTATTTGATTTATAACGGGTGTTATGATAGACGGGGATCATGACTAGCCAAAAAATAATAACACAATGTATTTGGCAAATATTTGGTGTCTCGGGTAATGTCCGGTTGTTCGATCGGTTACTGTTCCGTTAAGTTGTTAAATTGTTCCGTAAGGCGTCTTATACATATATTTTTGTAACACATTTAATTCCTAACACATAGGAAAATATTCAGGACCATTTAGTCATGTTTTCTGCATACTACTAGTATGCTAATACGCACATGTAAGTATAACACAGTAATCAGAGAGCAGTTAAATAATTCCACACCGTCGTCAAGCACTTTAACTTTCATTAATAAACTGTACGGTTATATGTAAATTTGAGGGTTGTCACAAGGGTGGAGTGTGATCTTAATGTAATGATAAGAATATCTTGGAACCATGAGCCACCCTAACCCTATAGTCATCATTAGTTAATTTTTGGCCAATCAATGATCAAGAGAATATAAACTAAATCTAAACAAAATATTTTGGTAATCATTAGGCTGGAAATTCGGTTGGGGGGGGGGGGTAATTTGTAAAATTTTGGTAATTAGTAGGTAGGTAATTAGAAGGTTAAGGGTATTTTCTAGTATAGTGGGTGTATGTCATGTTTACGCAGATGACAGAATATCCGTCGGCTTAACATGTCTTGCATCCTTACCTTAGGTTTTTGCTTTTTTTGAGGAAACGAGTACCTCGCCATCCTCCTGTTATCAGTAACAAATCCCTCCTCATCAACCGTTACCACCTTAGCCTTACCATTAGGTTTCTTGTGACATGTATTATCATCATGGCCAAACAAACAACATGAACTACAGCGAAGCGGCCTCCACTCATATTCAACTTTAACCCGTTCCAATATAAAACCCTCCTCATCCATTTTCGGGATAGCTACAGTAATGTGATCCTTTAGCTCATTGTCAGCATTTATCTCAATCATCGCACGAGCATAACTACTCCTACCCCAATTATCAACACACATATCAGCGGTATAAGAATCTAACCTTTTAGGAACCCCTAACTCCTACCCCAATTATCAACACACATGTCATGTTTACATGGCGTATGGGGATTTTTGTGACCATAATTAATTAAGAATGATAAAATAATATTTCTGACAATATTCTCGTGTCTCGGGTATTGTTTGGTTGTTCGGTTACGTATCATTCCGTTAAAGCGTTTAATTGTACCGTATAGCGTCTTTTGTGCATCTTTTTGTAACAAAATTAATTCCAACACTTAGGAAAGTGTCCAGGACCATTTAGTCAATACTCTGTATAATACAAGGGTGTTATAAGCTGAATTGTTACTGAAAATGCAGAGTTTGGTACTTAGAATGAATTTTAGGCACTGTCCGGCACTCAAACTATCACCTAGTGACACAGTCTTATGGTCCTCACTTCCCTACACTCCATACTGGTGTAGTACTCTATCCCTGGCTCATACTGGCCTCAGTATAGTGTCTGTCTATGTGCTGGCATTGTCAGCATGTGTCTTGAGTTATCCGCTCACTGTGCCAACTGTGCTTTGTGCATCAGGTTTATCACTAAGAGTCTGTATGAGATAAATGGAGCGACTGTATGTAAAGTGATGCACATGTATGTATTTAACATAAATCAGTAAGCAGTTTAAAGTATCAGTTGTAATCAAGAACAGTCACTAAGCACATAATTAGAATTAATTAATTTGTACAGTACCTGTAATTGTGAGGGTTGTCACAGGCAGCCTCTTCCTCAACCGGAGACGCCGCCCGTACCTGCCTCTGTCCCCATCGTGATCCCACAATTTCCCCAACCTCTACTCTCTGATGAAGAGAGAAGTAGGATCCTCTATCAGAGGTACTTGATAAACAATTGGGGAGGGAACGACGACCTTGGACGTATGGTCTCCACTATAGACGCTCAATTGCTAGTGGAACGATACGTAGAAGCTGCCTTGGTGAGTGATGGGTTTCATCCCTAGGCCATACTCAACGAGTACCGGGACATCCGGGGCTCCCTGCATTCTCCACAAGGGCATCTTTTGAGTGTGCGTATGTTTGAATCGTACGTCACTCAAATTAGAGAACTTGGAACCGGGAGAGCGTGCCGTATCGGCGTGTTCTAAGAGCAATCAATCACGATCCGCTTTTACCACGTCGGATCAGCAACATGTGGGTTTGAGGATGGACCGTCAAACTCCAAAAGTCATTTTGTTTCTGTTCCTATATATACGGGTCCGCGCAGCATTTCCACGATATCGTTCTGTGGGCGTGCTATTCCCCCAGAGGTCATCCAAACCTTCTTCTTCTTTACATTGCATCGCTTGGCATCCTAGCCGTTACTAGATACTAACTCATTCGACTTGTTACCCACAACGTTCGCTAGCATCAAATTACCCTCCCTCAGGAGTCCAGATCTCAAAAGAAAGGACGATTTTCTTTACCCTTCTCAAACTCTAAAGTGCTAGGATATCTAACCGGTTATCAAAAGTGCAGGGCATAGCTACTGGCCTTGATCAGACATGGAATGGTATTGATTCAAAAGAAGGTAGGGGTCGTGTTCTCTCTCTCCTTTAGGCGATTTTTGATCATCTTCTTCTTCTTCACGATTTTCCCTTGTTTTTTCTTGTGATCTTATGCATAACAGTCTTTGATTGGATCTTGGTCTTTCAAGAATCTATAACAAACTCGTTAGCATTAGGGATCAATGGTTCCTTTCAAAGAGGGAAAACTAAGGTTTCGTGGAATTCTATATGTAAGCCAAAATATGAAGGAGGCCTTGGGTTGAGAAGACTTCAAGATGTTAATAAAGCTCTTATGGTTTCGCATATATGGAGCATTATTACCAAGCGGGGTTCTCTTTGGGTTCAATGGATCTACTCTAACAGGTTAAGGAATACTAATTTTTGGGAGTGCAGGATTCCATCAGTGTGCTGCTGGAGTTGGAGAAAAATTCTCCAGTTACGACCGATTATTAGGAATCATGTTTGGTCAAAACTTGGTGATGGTGGGATGACATCCGCATGGTATGACCGTTGGTGTGAGTGCGGGCCTTTAGCCAGTTTCATATCTCCTCGTCTCATTCATGCAGCTGGGTTCTCCCTTCATGATTCGGTCAAGGATGTTTGGGCGGATGGTTCTTGGAAGTGGCCTACGGCTTGGCGAGATTTGTTTCCGGTATTGATTCAACTTGATAACATGCAGCTTAACCCAAATAGTAGAGATCGATTTCTTTGGAAAGATGGTGATAAATCGTATGATCATTCGTCTGCGTGTGTGTGGCAATCTATCCGAGCTAGGGAGACGGAAGTAGATTGGGTGAATGTGGTATGGTTTTCTCAATGTATTCCTGGGCATGCTTTCCTTATGTGGCTCATCATGCGTAGGAAACTTTTGACTCAGGATAAAATTCTACAATGGGATCTGACGAGAAGAAAGAACATGAACATGATGTGCTGCTTATTGTGTTTCGAAAATAATGACTCTCACGAGCATCTGTTTTTCGAATGTAAGTTCTCGGCTCAGATTTGGCGCTCGGTTAGGGATAAGGTGAATATGGGCACGGTGGACCCGAAGTGGACTGATGTGACGAATTGGCTCTTAGCTAGAGGTGCGTCTAAATCGGTCTTCAACTATTCAAGTCGCCTCATAGTAGCAGCTTCAGCGTATTTCATTTGGCAAGAGCGTAACGCTAGATTGTTTAAAAATCAAACGAGACCTCCAGACATTATTATCTCTTTGATTCTTCAAACAGTTCGATACAAACTTATGGGAGCGAAGTACAAGAGAATGGATAAAGTCAGACGCTTTCTAGAGCTGTGGGATATTCATGGTGACGTGATGCTTAACGACGCTGGCTAGTTGTTTATGATTGGTGTCTAGGTTGTTTTTCTAGATTTTTTGTCTAGTGGGTGTTGAATTGTGAGCTAGTTGTCTCGTTTTCTTGTGTTACTTTCATGGGGGGTTGTCCCATGTTAGAACTAGTATGGGCTTTCCATACCACTTGTTTTTATGTTTTGTGAATATATAGAATCACCGGGGTAACCCTTTACCCCCAAAAAAAAAGAACTAGGGTTTTTCTTTTGTTTTTTCTCATAATCGCCGCCCTAGTAATATATTCTGAAACCCTAATCCACATATTATACATAAGTTAGCAATGGTGTTCTCAATCAGGGACTTCATCAATCGGGGCGAAAGGGAGCTGCTTCGAAGAGGCGACACCCACTAGTTTTGTCCGGGTCAAACTCTCCCCAAAGCAGGTAGGTGAGAAGGGCTCGGCTCCATGCAGGTCTTTCACCAACGGCTGGCACTGAATTAGCGCGATGCGAAAGAGTCCGGGCTTAGTCGGCGGGGATAAGATTCTATTCTCGGAGTCAGAACTACTCCTATGCAAGGCCGTCATCTCATGCTACTAGGGCACGCTCCCTTCCCTAAAAGAGGACATCCCGAAAAGCAGGAAACTCAAAACAGCAACTCACAATTGCATAAGTGATCACTGAAACTTTGCACTTTGAAAAGACCTCCATCTGAGAGGGCTCCTGGACTAACTTGGAAGGGTGCAGCTAATTTGAAGTGCTAAGACAAGAAAACAGGGATGTGCCTGGCTCAGTTTCTAGTATGTGCCCATATTCAAAATTAGACTAGGACATGAATACTAGGCTGTGATATTGTTTTATCAAGAAGGAATCGATAATCATAGTGGGCATCTTTCTCCCATCTTTCTTTTCGGATTCAATAAGTCACTCGGGCGGGCGAAGGAGATGCATTTCTGGTACTGGTGGTATTGGACAAGAAAAAAGGGAATCATTTCTTTCTTCTTTCTGCCTTTCTTACCCATGATGACTAGGAACGGGCAAATAAAAAGTTTCACTTCGAATTTCGGACCTCAAAATCCTGCTGCTCATGGTGTTTCACGATGAGTATTGGAAATGAACGGAGAAGTGGTGGAACGTGCGGAACCACATATTGGATCACTCCAGTGCGGCACGAAGCTGTTGATGCCAAGTCGGCTCCTATGCCGCTAGCTATGCCTTGCTTGGTCCCCCGGCACGGTGGAGGTTCCGTAGCGCGTCATGAGCATCGGGCTAAGGAGCGGTTGAGCAACTCAAGCGAACTACCCTACCTTACTACAACATAAGGACAAAAGGGAGAAGGTTGTGAAGGTGGCCTCGTTATCCACACCTCCGGTGGAATGAATGGAGGACCGACCGACCCGGGTTTTCACGAGCGTTGGCGGGTTTTGGAGTGCCTGTCAAGGGCGCTAGCACATATCCCGGGGTGATCATCACCACCTTCACCTCAAATCTCATCACAGTGGAACGTGTAACCCGCCTGCTATTCCATTCAACTACATTTGTTCCTTTAATCCATAGCCTAACAGAACGCAGCAGCGAGGGACAACCCGCCCATACAGCCAGCGGGGACGATGGCAGTACTGGCAAAGACCGTCTGGTGGAAACGCCGCATGTGCAAAGCGTTGTAGGCCTGCGCCGGGGGAGCATAGGGAGGAAAGGGAGCCTGGACGGTGGAAGAGCCAGGGGAGGCCGGGTCATTTGACGGAAATGGAAGGCTTTGGACTATGAACCTATTAAAGAAGGCCCTATGGAGTAAATGGAAGTGCATGAATTCTTGGAAAAAAAAGGGAGCGAGCCTATAAAAATGGAATCAAGCAAATTCAATGAATAGATAGAGTCAACGGTACGACAGACAACGCTGCCTACACGCGAATTTGCTTCCGAAGTCGAGCAGTCTCAATTTCACTACAGGATTTTAGAATGAATGCTGGGCTAGGCGACCTCGAATGGCGTGAGCCGCATGCGGGGAGACCCGCACGTACGGTTTTTAGGGGGATCTGGTCGAAAGACCGGCCGGCGCCCACCCGACTAGGGGGATCGAGAAATTAATAGAGTACAAAACTTATCTTCAAGCTTTACCTTTTCTGATCTTTCAGAGGGCGATTCCGGGGTCACTGAATGAAGTCCTCCGTTTCTTTCGGAGGTGCTGACCCGCAGCGAGGCAGAGATGACTAAGTGACATATGGAATATGGCGACGACAACAGCATGTCGTAGAAGGAGATAACAAGTGGAGCCAACGACCCACTAAGACTAACGTATCTACAAGTACATCCCCGAGCGACAGTCAAACGGGGGCGTGAATGCGAGATGCCAGCGGAATGATCGGCCGGACAGAGGCTAGGGCTCCTTCCTTCCCACCGCGTCCTTCCTTGTGTGTCGGAGATATAAAGCAAGTGCACCGGAAAAGAACGGGAACTGGGTCGATCTATTCTATGTCGAAGCGTCCGAAGCATAACTGCACACTCACACGATCTTTGCTGACAGATAGGAGCATTCGGTAGAACCGGTGAACTACACTTGCTTCTGGATAGATGTGTGGGACAGAGGGCTCGTGGTACCTGCTGCCCACCCTTCCTCCTCTGCTTTGAGAACCGTATGAACAGAGAGTGGGCAGAAGGGAAGGAGGTCCTCAAACGGAGTCGCACACTTACTTGAGCAGTGCGGGAGACTTGGGAATGGGTCGAGTAAAGTCCCCTGGGGCCGAAAAAATCACAGAGACATACTGATACGATAGGGCTTTGATTGCTATTTCTTTTTTATTAGTGATTGTAAAGGAGGGCGCTTGGCTATGTTATAGAAAGGGAAGGCAGAGGGCGAAGAGAGGCGGCTCGGCAGGGAAGGAATGGGAAATCGTCAAAGATGACTTCTTTGTTGTCGAAACAAAGGGCTAAATAGCACCAGTGATTCTCTAAGCCGGTCTGGATTTCCAACGCCTCGGGAAACTGGTCGAGATAGATGACAGCGCCTTTTTCCCCTCTTCCTTAGCGGGAGGGCAATCTTCTCTTATGGCCTTCACCTCCCGCCCGGCCCGGAAATAGAGAATCCAGCCCCCTTCTGATCCATTCATTTATGCAAGCAGGGAGGATCCAGAGCTAAGCCCCCTCCTATTCGAGGCCGGGTGGCCTTGCCCCACAAGCACCCAACCTTCTTTTTGCTCTTCCTTCGGGTTGCCTCCACGAACGTGCCACCTAGGAGCCCTACTCATATTCCAAAAGCGCTACTTCAATTCAAGTGCAAGCCCCCTTCTATTGCATTACCTAAAAAAGCTATAAACAAAGTACAAAAGTGGTTGCGGGGACGATACACTTTGGTTACCAGCGAACGCTTCCAAAGGCGACCATTTTCAATACTAGTTGTTACCTTACGCTGTCATTTTTCTAATATTCATGAATAGCATGGCTGGGGGCTAAGATAACTCAAATGGGAGAGCCGTGTTATGGGTGACCTTATTGCACGGTTCAGAGAGCACTTGTGTATGTGATGCAAGTGAACGTGTACGAAAAAGCTGTCGTAAAGTTTCTTTGTTCGTTCCGTCGTCGACCCTATCTATGTTTCTATGATGGCCCAAGAACACGCTCATTCTTCAGTCGTAGAGAGAGTTTTGAATTGCAAGGTACCATTACGAGCTCAATATATACGAGTGTTATTCCGTGAAATAACTCGAATTACAAATCATTCACTTGCTTTAACTACTCATGCTATGGATGTGGGAGCATCAACTTCGTTCCTGTGGGCTTTTGAGGAGCGGGAAAAATTGTTGGAATTCTATGAGAGAGTCTCGGGAGCCAGGATGCATGCCAGTTTCATACGACCAGGTGGAGTGGCACAAGATCTGCCTCTTGGCTTATGTCGAGATATTGATTCCTCCACACAACAATTTGCTTCTCGTATCGACGAATTAGAAGAGATGTCAACCGGCAACCGTATCTGGAAACAACGATTAGTGGATATTGGTACTGTCACTGCACAGGAAGCAAAGGATTGGGGATTCAGTGGTGTAATGTTAAGAGGTCGTGTGACATGAAGACATTGATAGCAATATGGTGGAAGTTCCCATCAGGCAACAACGGTTCTGCCTGACCCTACTTAAGCATGCATATTATGTCATTGAAGACTTGGTGTGAAGCCTTGGAGCTTACGTTAGAAGAGCAAAAGGCCGGGGGCTAGGGTGAGCAGAGGGGGGACAGCGTAAGTGAGCGAATATGTGTAAGCCCAGTCAAGCATAGCTGTTCTAGGTGGGGTGGGCCGCCCACCTTCGAATGGTGTTGGTCCTACAGACTGTGAACGGATTCGCCTCTGGCCTCTGGGCACGTCGGAACCGCATGAGTTCACCGAGGTGGAGCACGGTCCGCCAAAATCGGCATAGGTTACGTGCTATTGATGGAACATGGTAAGCCTATCTTTCTCCATATGGAAGTGCTGCGGGCACATAGAGATGTGGGTAGAGGAAGCCTCAAAAAGCGAAGGCCGAGCTGTAGGTCACGTGACCTGCACCGAGTTGGTGGCTGACTGGGCTTTTTTTATCAAAGGAGAGAAGCTCGCCTTCTTGTTAACCAAAAGCAAAAGTAGGTCGAATCGGTCGAGCCCCTGCCCCGGAACGTCGAATGATATAGGTGGCCGGGTTCTTTTTCTACGACCCTTTTGATATGGTAGGCCCAGCCCCAGGACTCCTATCCTTTATGTTTAGGAGCGGGATCCGCCCAAGAACGACCTTTTGGTGGTACGAAAGGCACGGACTCCGCGAACATCCCTAGCCCCTTTTACTAATAAGGAAAAGAAAGTCTCAACCAGAACCACATTCCTTTTACGTGCGGATGTAGCTAAGTGTCTGACTCTATTGGTCATAGTTTCCTGCTGTTGCGGCCGGTACACGTTTGCGCGCTTGAACCAACCCAACAAACAAGGAATTTTTTTTGGGTAAAAGGTTACCCCGGTGATTCTATATATTCATAAACCAAAAAAAACAAGTAGTGTAGAACGCCTACACTAGTTCAATCATGAGACATGCCCCATGAAAGTAAAACAAGGAAACAGCAAGAAACAGTCCAACAGAAACAAACAACGAAACACCACTAGACTAAAATCTAGAATGAAAACACGAAAAAAACTAATCAGCCGCCATCATCTTCATCATGCTTTCCACGAATCTCCCACTCTTCGAGAAGTCTCCGCACACTTGAGGTATCCCTTAGTTTGGCTCCCATCAGCTTGTATCAGACCGTATTTAAAATAATCTCACTAATTTTCTCCGGTGGTCTCAACTGATTCTTAAAAGTTCTAGCATTTCTTTCTTGCCAAATAAAGTACACCGCAGCCGCAACGAGAATTTTGGCGATGTAATTCCTAGCCGATTTAGACCGAGCCCGAGCCAATAGCCACTCCACTATCTCTTGCCATTTGGGACTAACATCACCCATGTTTACCTTGTTTCAAATTGTATACCAAACCTGAGCCGAATACTTGCATTCAAAGAACAAATGCGGATGAGAGACATAATTCTTTTTTTTTTGGTAAAGGGTTACCCCGGTGATTCTATTAAGACAATCCCAAATAAGTACAAGTAGTGAGGATGAGTTCCACACTAGTTCATATACAGGACATGCCCCATATATGTAAGCCAAGCAAAAACAAAAACCACAATACCTATGACACCACATAACCTAGTCTACTACACATAATGGAAACCCTAGCTAGTAGACAAGACAACACAAAACAAAACTAGAGATCATCCTCCATCATCAAAAATAAAACTGCCACAGACCAGCAGCCCTTTGACACGAACCAACAACACTCTATCCATTGGAGAAGCTCGTGGACGAGGTGCTTGCCCCTGCCTTCGATAACCCGGAAGTCATAAATTCATTAGTTTCATTAAAGCTTCCAATAACCTCCTCATCATCCAAATCCTGCTGGTCATGTTGAACTTCACCAGTTTTACCCACATTCTTACCCTTATCCGATAAAACATCAAAAGGATTATGCGTTTTGACCGTAGACGGCGGACCCGAGGTGGGAACCCCACCATGAGGCTTAGTTCCAATCGGCCGATATTCAAATTTCTGCTTCTGTTTATTAACAGGAAACCCTGCTTTCCTAGCCACTTTCTTGCGATCCACATCCATAAAACCCTCTTTGTCCACAACTGGAGTCTTCACCGGACCACGCGGTTGTTTCCCACCATATTGTTTCTGAGGTTTAGGCACTTCCTTAGGGCACTTCCTAGGCTGATTCGGGCAGGACTCATCATCATGTCCAAAGACCTTACAATGGGCACATCTATAAGGACTCCATTCATACTCCACTACCATCTTTACTTTGATGAAACCCTCACCTTCTAGCTCAGGCACCGCTATAACTATTTCCTCTTTAAAATCATTCTCATCTGAAACTTCTATCAAAGCTCTAGCATAGCTACTCCTTCCCCAAGCATCCGTACACATAGTTGTGGTGTACGAATCTAACAATTTTGGCTCTCCAATAGCCGTAGCAATCATACTCAACCCATCTTCCGTATAGGCTGCTATAGGAACATCATGGATTTTGACCCAAATTTGTATCTTTTTGACATCCTTCTTCACTAGTCTTGAAGTCGGCGACCATACACTAAGGAAGAGAGGTTGGGAACGAATGATCCAAGGTCCTTCTTTAAGAACATTCAGCATACCGTCTTTATCCGCAAATTTGAAAAAGAAAAACCCGTTTGCATTCATCATAGACTTTTGTAACCCAAATTTCTTCCAATTGTTTCTCGCAAAGTACTCTACAACCGGATAAGCCACCCGATCCCCCAAAAAATACCCATACAATGTATTTGCTAACCTGTCTTGAACTAGTTTGACTGATTCCCGGGGGAGGACCACGTCACAACCATCTTGCACGACCGGACTTGCAAGAGTTCTGAAGTTAACTGTCTTGATCTTGGCTGCCGAAACCGAATCAGCATAGGACTTTAACGGTTCCGACATCCCGGACGATTTTATGTTCCCTATTCCAGCCGTATCAGCAACATGAAAATCAGAATTTGGTGGCGCATAATTACTGCGAGACTGAAAGATCCTATCCGTATCATAAACCCTAGAACCTGGCCGTAGGTTTTCAGCCATGGTAGAACCCGAATTCTTTGCCAATTCCTCGGTTGTTGATGAATCCCGATTATTCAATTGAACCGGTAAAGTGACCTTTGTTAGTTCATCAATGATATTTATACCACGTTTTGGCTGCACCGAATTACCATTAACATCCAGAATTCGATCAGCAATCTGTTGAAACGTCAAAGGAGACCTTCCACCAGATTTAAATCGATCATCCATTACAAAGCAAACAACTCTCTAAACCCTACCGAACAAGATGAAGCAAACCCCAAGAACCCACACGAACCAGACGACAACGAAAAATAAGAAACAACAGAAACCCTAAACTAGCGAATGCCCTAACCCATGATTCTTTCAAATCGGACAGCAAACTGATAAATCAATGCTGATTGACCAGCAAAACAATCCAATATGCACGAATATGAAGTGACGGCGGCGAATAAAGTAAAAAACCCTAGCCGACAAATAAAGAATCCGTAAACCAGTTGGGAGATAGATGTTAGGAACCTCTAATCTCTGAACTGATCTTGAAGAATCATGTTGAAGAACTTAGGGTTTCAAGAAGGAGAAAGTCGCCATAGCTAGAGAGAGAATTAGGGTTTGAACCATTCACTTATGAGAGTCATAATTCTGGTAGCATAACATGCAACACATCATATTCATGTTCTTCCTCCGCGATAAATCCCACTTTAGAATTTTATCTTGAGTCAAAAGTTTACCTTTGAGGACCAGCCACATCAAAAAAGCATGACGGGGAATAGATTGCGCAAACCAAACAATCCTACACCAATTCACTTCCGGAGCCGTGTGCCGAAACGAGTGCCACACACATGAAGAGGAGAACTCCATAATCTCGGTGCCATCTCTCCACAACAATCTATCTTGTTTCGTTGGGGTTAACTGAACCTGGTCTAACTGAATGAGAACCGGAAAAAGATCTCTCCAAGCCAAAGGCCACGCCCAAGAACCATTCGAGTAGATGTTAGCCACAGAATCATCTAGTTTAAAATCGGCATCGGTAATAGACCTCGGCGAAATAAAATCCCCAATCGGCCCTATATCACTCCAGTAATCATACCAAGCCGAAGTGTTAGCACCATTACCTAAATCCGACCACAAATGATTTCTAATGAGAGGCCGCAATTGCACAAGCTTTCTCCAAGACCAACAACAATTAGCTGGGGTTTTACACATCCAGAAGCTCTTGCCTCTCAACCTGTAACTATGCACCCAATCCACCCATAAAGACTCCCTTTTAGAGACAATGCTCCAAACATGATAAGACATAAGAGCCTTGTTCATATCCCCTATACGTCTAATTCCCAAACCTCCTTCATACTTCGGAGTACAAACGGTCTTCCATGAAACTTTCGATTTACCTTTAGAATACGAACTCTCTTGAGACCATAGGAAATTACGCATACAAGCTTCAAGCTCAAGAACAATACGAGTCGGCAACATAAAAACAGATGACCAATAAATATGCATAGCTGAGAGAACAGAAGTAATAAGCTGGAGCCTACCCGCAAACGAAAGCAACTTGTTCCTCCAATGAGTTATACGCTTTTGAAGCCTATCCACAAGCACTCGACAGTCGCTATATCCGAGCCTAGAAGAGATCAAGGGCACTCCCAAATATTTAACCGGCAAATTACCTTCAACAAAAGGCATAAGATCCAAAATCTCATTTTTAACATGGCCATTGACATTACAAAAGAATATCGTACTCTTTTGGTTACTCGGCTGTAAACCCGACATCTTAGTAAACTTAGAAAGAGATGTCATTATACACCTGGCCGAATTAACTTCTCCCCTCGCAAAAAGGAACAGATCGTCCGCAAAACAGAGATTAATAATCTGTTGTTTTTCACATTTATTATGAAATTTGAAAGACGAATCAATACGAACCGCATGGTGAAGAATAGCCGTCAAAACCTCCATAACTAGGGTAAAAAGATAAGGGGATATTGGATCCCCTTGCCGTAAGCCTCGTTTACCATGAAAAAAACCATGAACAGACCCATTCACGCACATAGAAAAAGATACAGTCGAAACACAAACCATAATCCATGCAATCACCTTATCGTTAAACCCAAAGCCTAGCAAGGCACTTTTCAGAAATCTCCAGTCAACAGTGTCATAAGCTTTCTGAATATCCACTTTAAAAGCACACCTAGGAGGACCCACATTGCGATGATAATTATGCATTAGCTCTTGCGTCAACAGAATATTATCCGAAATTCGCCTCCCTGGAACAAAAGCCGATTGATTTATACTAACAATATCGTTCAGCGCCCCCTTAATCCTATCCGCAATGATTTTGCTGATACATTTGTATAGCACATTACAGCAAGCAATCGGACGATAATCACTGACCGTCGACGGGGTAGGAGTTTTCGGAATAAGCACGACATTAGTATGATTCAATTCACGAAGAAGTTTCCCTGTCTCAAAAAAATCAATGATAGCACAATTAACATCATTCCCCACAGTCGGCCATGCACTTTTAAAAAATGCCGCAGTGTAACCATCAGGGCCCGGGGCTTTATCAATACCAATACCGAACATAGCTCTTTTAATTTCTTCCGGCGAGACTTGGCGGGTCATATGTTGAGCTTCCTGAGGAGAGAGCCTTTTAGTAAATAAATCCGGAGCCGGAGTAAGGGATGTATCACCTTGCGATCCAAAAAATCTTTCATAGTGCTTAACAAACGGGTGGAACACCGTATCACCCTCATAAATGTTCCCATCCGAATCTTTAATCACTTCAATCCGACTACAATGATTTTTCATTTTCAAAGAAGAGTGAAAAACGCAGAATTCATGTCTCCCGCACTTAACCAATCTACTTTAGATTTTTGTTTCAGAAACCGCTCTTCGTCAAGTAACGCTTCTTGGAGATCACGGCTAATATCATTCTCGGCTGCTCGCAAATCAGCATTAGCATTATCCTGATCAATCTTTTGCTGAAGTAAATCTAGCTCCAATCGAAGCTTCTCAACTTTTTTGTGAATATTACCTTGTTTAAATAAGAGAGAACGCAGCGGATGCTTAAGCAAACGGAGCTTTTTAACCACTTTGAACTGGTGAACACCATTGAAATTAGAAGTCCAGTTGCTATTAACAATCTCCTAGAACTCCGGTTTAAAAACCAGAAAATTCGCAAACTTGAACGCCCTCGGTTTCAGCGTAGTAGCATTCGGGAACGATAGAATACAAGGACAATGGTCCGAGAGTCTATACGGTTTAAAGATAGCCACGGAATTCGGAAATTCAGCAATAAAATTCATATTTCCCATTACCCGATCCAACTTCTTTAGCAATCCTACCCCATTTTTTGGCTTTTGACTCCAGGTAAAATGAATCCCCATACGGTTGATGTCAACGACTTCAATATTGTCTACACACTCTTGAAAGTCACGCATACCAGTAGAGATCGATGACGAGCCCATAGAGTTATCCTCTATGTTGAGCGTCGTGTTAAAATCTCCCATAATGCACCACGGTTTACTCGCAACAAGCACTTTGTTAATAGGAAGATTATTCCAAACATCTCTCCGGGCGATGTAATAATTTTCAGCGTACACGATTGAACAAAACATCATTCTTTTATCCAATTTGAACACGAGCTGTAAATGCATAACCTGATTAGATTGCGCCAAGACCATAACATCAAAAGTGGCCGGGTTCCATCCAATAATAATTCTAGTGCCCTTAGAACAACAATTCCCATTCGAAGTCCATTCCCAAGATCGGAAAACTGCCTTACAAACTTTACTTAAATTGCCAACGTCTACATGAGACTCAAGAATAGCACACAAACTTAGATTAAACTCTCTGACTGCCTGCCGAACCTCTTTCTACTTAAGGGGTCGGTTCAACCCCCTTATATTCCAAGACGCGATACTAACCATTGGTAACTTTCGGAGAAGGAGTGTTTGCCCCTTTAGTATTAGTATTTTGAGTACCCTCCGTCATAAACCCATCCATTTCAGTTTCCACCTCAATAACCTCATCCTCATCCGAATCCTCATTATTCAACTCCGTTTTCTTCTTACTAGAGCCCGACTCGTCCTCCACGTCATTAAGCACATCAAACGGGTTGTTCGATCTACTATCAATACGAACCGAAACCTTACTTACATCACCTTTAGGTTTTGAACCGATAGGTCGATATTCAAATTTAGACTTTTGCTTATTAACAGGAATACCAACTTTCCTAGCCGCTTTCTTTCCATACACTCCAGTGTATCCGTCTTGATCCACAATAGGAGCCTTCTTAGCAGGATAATTTTTTTGACCATTGCGATTATGATTCTCATATACCACCTTAGGTTGTTTCTTTTGATGTTTCGGGCACATATCTGTCGAATGACCGAAGACACAGCAGCTGGCACATCGATGCGGACTCCACTCATACTCAACATACATAGTCTCTTTAATGAAACCCTCCCCATCCGGTTCCGGAATAGCCATTGTAATTTCCTCTCGTAATTCATTCTCAGCCGAGATCTCAATCAACGCTCTAGCATAGCTACTTCGCCCCCAAGCATCAATACACATAGATGTCGTAAAAGAATCAAGCAGTTTCGGTTCCCCAATAGTTGTTGCAATCAAGCTAAGACCATCCTCCGTATAGGCCGCTAGAGGAACTTCATGAATTTTGACCCACACCTGAACCTTTTTAACCTCCTTCTTTTCTAGCTTAGTTGTTGGAGTCCAAACATCCAGAAATAATGGTTGTGACCTAATGATCCCAGGCCCGTCTTTCAGAGCACTCGACAATCCAACTTCATCATTAAACTTAAAGAAGAAGAATCCATTCGCGTTCATCATAGTTTTTAATAATCCATACTTTTTCCAATGGGTTCGAACATAATAATCAACTACAGGGAACGCAATTCGATCACCTAAAAAATACCCATAAAGTGTATTCGCCAGCTTATCTTGTACGGATCGAACAGATTCCCTCGGCAAGACAACGTCACAACCATCATGCTTAGCGGAACTAGCAAGAGTTCTAAAGTTAACTTTTTTTCAAATCATTAGCAGCAACTGTATCAGCATATGACATCGGTTTGGAGGACGAGCCTTCACCCGGCTGTTGAACACGATTATCCCTAGCCTCGTAACTAAAACCCACATTCTCAAATTCCGGTGGCTGAACCGGAGCAGTCACATTCACATCAACTGGAACAGTAATTTTTGACAGTTCATCAATGACGTTAAACTTACCCGGATCACCTGCAGCCGATGACACAACGCCTCTCCTTGGCAAGATCGTTTTGCCGTCAATATCTACTACCCGAGACACCAAACCATGGACTTTTGAAGGCGGCTTTCCGCGATCAAAAAACAAGTGTTCCCCAGGTTTTTTTCGTTCGTTCAGATTGTTTTGGACTCCTCTCTCCATCAGCAAGAAAAACCAAAGACCATGCAAAGAAACAGCCGAATACCAGAAAACCAAAAGCAAACAGAAAACCCTAATCCTTTAAACCCTAGAATCCGATCTCAACCCTTAATCGATTAACCCAGAGTTATCAATCTAGCTAAATTAGTCCCAGCTAACCGCAATCAATAACAACCAGGGTAATAAATCAGAGAATCGAACCAGATTAGGGCAGGGATTTGAAAGAAGAAAAAACCCTAGTTTTTGAATCGATCACAAATGCTAACAAGTTCGTTATAGTGTTTTGAAAACAAAACCCTAATCACAGACTGTTATGCATAAGATTACGAAGAAAAACTGAAGGATTCATGGTGATGAACATAAAAATCGCCTAAAGGAGAGAGAGTTAGGGTAATTTATTTAAACATAAACATTTTACCCAACAAACAAGGAAAGGAAGCCTCTCGGGGCATCTGAGAATGATTCAAGCCGTATGAAGGGAAACTCTCACGTACAGTTTCTTTTTTTTTGGGGGGGGGGGGAAGGAGCCCGACAGGATCCCCCCACTGACTTGGCCCGGGCCTAAGTGAAAGTGAAGTGGTGGGCCTACCCATCCCAACCAGGGGTATGCTGGGATTCGCGAAGAGCAGCACCTTACGATGTTCATGACCAATCGGATCCTGACATACCAGTAGGTACCAGAGGAGATCTCTATGATCGTTACTGTATTCGTATCGAAGAGATTCGACAAAGTGCTCGGATCATTGTGCAATGTCCTAATCAAATGCCTAGTGGAATGATCAAAGCCGATGATCGTAAGCTATGTCCTCCATCACGATCTAGAATGAAACTATCCATGGAATCGTGCGCCGTGTGAAACATAGGTCATCGCCGTTCTTAACCGAGACTCAGGTTAAGCTCCGTCTCGGAACCTTGTGGGGTTAGGAGTAAAGCATCCCGAGGTTGGTGCATCTCGTTGAGCGTGGAGAAGCATTGGGAACCCCAATTTCTTTCTTCGGAGCCATTTCTTTTCCGGTCCCCCCGCCCCGACATAGCGCTTCGCTTCGCTTCCGGTTCTTCGGAAGAATCAAGTTCCCCTTTCTTCATTGATCTGGGGGAAAAGGAACCGTCTACCAGTTGGGAAGCTAGACATCAAGTAAGTGGCTTGATGAGGATAACTAAGCTGACACGCCGGAGTTGGCTGCTGGCACAACAGGGTGGTGCCTTACCGCACCGCAGGCGGACGCACGGTAGCGTTTGTGGTGGTGCTTCAGGATACCAATGTACTGCGTCCAAGATCAGAACGAGCTTGCCGGCAGACCAATGTCGTCCGATTCTTGAGTGAGCTGGAGCGCAGCCATCTTATCCATTGAACTAGCTAGAAGCTATCGCCTTGGGTCGAAGCACTAAAAGAAAAGGACCGGGAAAGGCGGCGGCATAGGAACCACGGGACCCCTACTAGTAAAGGGAAAACGGAAGTGCACTACTACGCACCAGCTGAAAAAGCCCTTTCCCTTTTTTTATGAAAAGAAGATAAGCTTCATAGCTCCAATCTAGTAAAGGGGCTTTGATGGATGCCCTTTGTATAGGTTGGGTTGCTGGATACGGGATCCTCGTAGTAGGCTGGACCAACATCCAACCGAGAGAGGGCAGTCTTTAGAAGCAACAGGTTGGGAAACCAAGAGAATGCTTGGCCTTTAAGATCTTCTTCCCGCCCTAGGAGTAGGAGTAGCACAAAAAGAGGGATTAGCATTATAGACCATAAACCACTAACGCCTTCCTCGTTGGGGCTCCGTGCACTGGGAAAAGGCTCTGGCGACGGGAACCGACCACTGGTTACAAAGCTCCAAAAAGGTATCGAGAGGGCTATCACAGTCAGGTGCGAAGTAATCAGCCCTATTTGTAAAGTAGCTTTATTCCTATTTAGGGAGTGAAGGCTAAAAATGGCTTGATGAACCGTTCTGTTCGCCACGCACCGGCCCCATTCACTTGCTTATCGTAGAGGCTGTAAGTACACAGTGCCCTACAACTATGAATAGTATAGTGGGGTTGAAAGACAAGAGTGCCCGCCCCTTCTTTCTCAAGCAGGCTACTTTTTCCGGAACGTAGTCCGAGATAACCGTAACCGTGTATATATATATAAATCTATCTTCGATGCAGTCTGTCCACTTCAAGTGCTCTTTCACCTCCCAAAGAGCAAAGTTGGCTTGATGAGCGCTAATGAGGAAGCGGGAGCAAGAAAACCAAGAATCTCTTTCTTGTCCTTCTACTTAAGGGGCAAAGAGAAGCGCTTTTGCTACTGAGAAAGCGAACGGTCAGCGCGAAGGTTCAAGACTTAGTCGAACGTTAGCAAAGCTAGATTGTCATAGCAGGGCGCTTCGAGTTAGCGAAGCGCTGTAGTAGGGCCGAAGCCTTACTAAGAAGGGCTATAATGCTGAGCCAAGGACGCTCCGCCTTATCTATAGAAGCAGTCAACTGACTTCTGAAGGAATTCGCTCCTTGGTTTGGTAATGGCTTAATCTATAAATAGAAAGCCCTATGATGGGAAACTGCCACGTTAGGTTTGGAGAGAGATAGGACCGGTTATATAATAGGGGGAGCAGATGCAAGCTTTTTCTTTCAATAGCCGGCCAAATGACTACAGGATTATCGGTCTACTCTACCTCAATTCACCATTTCGAACCTTATACAGAAGGTTTTTCCGTACCAGCTTCTTCTACCTATACCGCAGTTGAAGCATCCAAGGAGAATTTGGTGTTTTTCTTGTCAATAATGGAAGCAATCGTCCCTACCGTCATAAAATAAGAGCACCTGGCTCTGCGCATTCACAAGGACTCGATTCTATGTCCAAACATCACATGCCAGCAGATGTGGTCACCATCATAGGTACTCAAGATATTGTGTCTGGAGAGGTGGATAGATAGGACTAAGGGAATAATCTTGTTTGGTTCGGTAATGGAATCAATAGCTTGCACGAACAGGACCCTAACTTTATTGCGAGCCAAAAATCTTGATCAATTTCCCTTCCATAGGGATCGTTGTGGAATGAACTCATTTCTGCCTTTCCTCACCCCCGCCCTACCTTGTAACGGAGACTAATGGGTTGAAGGCGGTGATGTGACAACTCGAGTTTCCAAGATTCCAATTTCGCATTTATTGCACGTTCACAGTTTGTTTAATCGTTTACTTGCACAATTAGTTTGCTGTGGAACTGTAACGTTTTGATTCAATAAAGTATATTGTGTTTGAGCATGGTTATGTGTTGCTTATGAATGATTTGACAAATACTTAAATGTGGTGGTGAAACTGTAAAATGTATATCTTGTGCATGTAATATGTGATAGATAATTCTTTAGGGTGCTTAGTGCTAATAGTGAAACTTAAATCATTCTTAACCCTAATCCCTTTCACTAATCATCACCCAAGAAACTAAGCACGTACTTTCACATTCTCTAATCCTCTCTACAACCATCTCCTCATCATTCTTGGCTTCACAAGTTCTTTTGCATCAAGTTTGATTACCAATCCATCTAGAAGTAATCCAAGGTAATTGTTAATGATTGTTTGTTGTTGTTAATCCTTGATTATGTGATTCATGCTAAAACCCTAGTTCTTCACATACTAGTTCTGTGGCTACTGATTGAATCCTGATATTATGAACTGATGTTGATTAGTTGTGTTATCGTATGCCTGACAATTAGATGAATGATATGCTAGAATCGTGTGATTTTGATTTGATTACTGCATTTTAAGTATGAAATTAGGGTTTTCTGGATCGTAGAAACAACGTAACTGTTACAATGGTGTATGAATGATCACATGAATGTTATAGTCCGAACTTTCATGATGAATGGGTAGTCAGAGTTTTGATTATGATGCCCTTGTCCGAGTTTAATCCATGAAATCTTGTCTGACCTTTTGGGATGTAACTTTGTCCGATTTTTATTAAGGACACAAAGGTCCGATTTTTTATAACATAAAGTGTCCGATTTTTATATGATTATGGAAGGGGGTCCGACCTTTAATGATAGTAGATGTCCGAGTTTTGTAGCAAAGAGAGCTTGTCTGAATTTTTTGTAACAAAGAGACCTTGTCCGACTTTTGTTAAAGAGAGCATAGGGTCCGACTTTTTCAAGGATATATATGGTCCGAATATGTAGAGGTGATGTTGTCCGACCTTTATAAGGCCATAAAGGGAGTCCGAGTTTTTGTAATAGGGAGGGGGTGTCCGAGTTTTTAAGGGGCAGCTCTTGTCCGACTTTTGTGAGGGGGAAGCCCCCTTGGTCCGACTTTTTGGACAAGGAACCAGGTTGTCCGAGTTTTTAGCCTGCATGATTATGTCTGACTTTGTGTTATGTATATACGTTTGTCCGACTTTTACCAAGTGTTGAGGATCCGACCTTTAATTGTGTTGCCTTGTCCGAATTTCACTTGTATTAAGTGTGATCCGACTTTTATGCTTGATAACCTTGTACGATCATTATGAAATGGAAGCATGGTCCAAGTTTTATACTTAATTGAATGCATGTCTGAGTTTATAAGTGATGTATGAGAGTTTACCTGTAAACACCAGTATTAGAGCCTACTGTATGTTCTGTACGTTACAACATGCTGTATGTTATTGTATGCTGCTGAATGATATCGTATGTATGAACAATCTTTATCATATCATTCTGTACACAATGAACACACATAAAACAATTGCTTGGATATCAAAGACTTGTAAACCCTAATTGAATATAAATACTTACGTCGAGTATGTGCAATGTACCCTAGGTCGTGAGTAACAGACTTAAACATTAATTAACTCTAGAAGCAATAACATACCGAGCAAACCAAGGTGAGTTCACACTCTTACTAAGGCATGGGATTCCCGGGGAATAGGAATGGGTTGAATGATGGAATTGAACAATTACGCGTACATACACGGTTACTAGACTATCTACCATGGTCCTCGGGTTAAGCAGGACACTTACGTAAAACCTACGTAAACAGGAATATGCTACTGTCTTCCTGAGTCAGGAAGGACACTTACGTAAAACCTACGTAAACAATAACATGCTACTGTCTTCCGGAGTCAGGAAGGACACTTACGTAAAACCTACGTAAACAATAACATGCTACTGTCTTCCGGAGTCAGGAAGGACACTTACGTAAAACCTACGTAAACCCCACGCGTACCACTGTCCTCGGGTACAGAAGGACACTTACGTAAAACCTATGTAAAGCTTGTACGTACTACTGTTCTCGGTTGTGAAGAACACTTATGGTTACGGATAGTCTAGTGGATATACAACATGGGAAGCCCCCACCAATAGAACGTACTATCGGCCCAGTAGAGCCACATGTTACAAACGAATTTACTATTACGCATTTACTTTCTGTGAACTCGCTCAACTAGTTGTTGATCCTCTGTTACATGCCTTGCAGGTCGTTAGGTACATGGAGCTTGCACAGGGAGGAGCTGGTCGTTGTGGGCTTGGATCGTGATTGTCTTGTTAAACACTTATGACATTTCATACTTATTTATGTTGGGTTTTATTTATACGCTTCCGCTAAACAGTGATAACATACTTATGTTTTGAACACCTTTCATATGGATTGGTTTGGTTAAATTACAATTACTTTTACTTTATACATTGTTCTATATGATTGGTGGCTTGATCCTGGTCAGTCACGCTCCCAAGCGGTGATACTCCGCAGGTGGATTTTGGGGGTGTGACAGGTGAGGCATGGTCAGAGTGTAGGTTCGAATCCTGCCACCTTTCTTGTGGATCATCCTGAAACCACAGGATGATGGGAATAACGAAGCATCAATTTTGAAATGAGCACGTCAATATATGAATTGTTTCATTATTCGTTATTTCTGAGTCTTTTCGTTGCATTCACTTACAACAAGAAAGAACCACCAGTGTTTGGTGCAGCACCTGCATTTTGGTGCATTCTTCTTTCTTTCCTTGGTCTTCTGTTCCGTCATATTCCTAAAAACTTATCCAATGACAATGAATTAACCGCAAGTGCACCTTTCTTTTATCAAATCTCAGGGACATGGTCTAATCATGAGGGTAGTATTTTATCATGGTGTCGGATCCTAAGTTTTTATGGATTCCTTCTTTATTACCGGGGTCGACCCCAAAGCCATAATGTCTCAAAACGAGGAGGCCATAGAGAAAGTCTTTTTTATTCCTTTGTCTCGAACTTCGTGAAGAAGTCTCTGGGATAAGTATCAAGAGCGTAGACCTCTCTGGGATGATTTATGCAAGCATAAGGTTTTTTGTCATGATAAGCCGTGGGTAGTTATGGGGGATTTTAATACTGCTCTCAACTTTGAGGATTCGTTATTTGGGTCTTCCAGCCAGTCTATTGGTATGCGTGAATTTCATGATTGTATCCATCAAGCTGAATTGTTCGATATTCATGCTCATGGGTTGCAATACACTTGGAGTCAAAAGCCAAAGAGTGGAGTGGGTCTTCTCAAAAAGATTGATAGAATTATGGGTAATGTTTCGTTCATTGATCAATTTCCTGATGCTTTCGCTATGTTTCACCCATTTCGGGTGTCAGACCATACTCCTTGTATTCTTAGAATGATGGGCTCCTATGGGAATTGGCCAAGACCTTTTAAATTCCCGAACTTCATTGTGTCAAAACCAGACTTTCAGGATTCTGTGAAACAGGAGTGGATGAAAACATTGGAGGGTATCACTATGCTTTCTGTTGTAAAGAAAATGAGGAACTTGAAACCTAGGCTGAGGAAGATTCTTTTCAATCAGGGTAATTTACATAAGAGGGTGATCGACTTGAGGAAAACTTTGGATGAAATTCAGATTCAAGTGGATCAGAACCCGATGGATGTTCGGTTAAGGCAACTGGAGACGCAATGTCTTCAAGAATTTCAATCAGTGGCTTATGATGAAGAATGTTATCTAAAACAGAAATCTAAGGTTGAGTGGCTTTGCGCGAGAGACTCGAATACCAGGTTTTTTCACAATTCTGTGAAGGCTCGAAATGCTCGAACCAAAATTCATAGTATCACGGATAGCATGGGAACTCGGCATGAAGGTAATCAGGTTGCTGAAGTGCTGGTATCGCATTATACGGATTTTTTGGGGATGGAGTGTAACACCCCGTGTTTTCGAACGTCAAAGTCAAAGTCCAAGTCAACTTTGACTTTCTTTGACTATAGATAGTCTATTTTCAGTTTTATTTGTATTATGTGGAGTAAGTGTTGTAATCAGAAGAATCGAAGTAATCGAATGTTTTATCGACGCGAACCGATTTACGACTGTGATTAGTAGGAAGTAACAATGAGATAAAGTTAACTAATCGGTAATCAAACCGATCTAACTATTACCGAACTCGAATCTCGAATTATGCAAACTTTGGTTGTTGTATACGTGTGTGTGTGCCTTATGTGTTGCCTGTGCGTGTTTACTTTATGTTTTGCGTGGTGATCAATCGAATCAATCGAAACTCGAAACTCAAACCGAATACAATCGAAATCGAACTACGACGGACTGTCTGATTGAGCAGGCTGTCCGATCGGGATGCCTGGCCGATCGGCCAGCCCTTTCCTCTTTTGGAGCCAATAAATAGGGCTGTCATTGTCATCCTTTCCACTTTTGGAAAGCTTTGACCGACCAGCTCGTGCTCCTCCTCTTTTTCTCAGATTTCTTCCCTTTCCGGTAAGTTTTCACCCTAAATCTTGTACTTTCTTGATCAATACACATTCCTACACCTTTCTATTTTTCAAATCTTGACTTCTAACTGTGAAATCATCAAGATCTTAGCCTTCTAGGATGATGTCATCATAGTGTTCTTCAAGAACATCATGGTTTGGCCTCAATCCACCATGAATAGCTCGGATCTAACCGATTTCCACATAAACAAGCCAAGATCTACCGAAGATCTAAACATTTACATGGTGTAAAAGATTGAGAGAAGGATTTCCAACTTTCTTTCAACTCTTTTACACTCAATGCTTTCAAACCGGTAGAAACGGAGCTTGAGCCAACTCACCGATCACTCCAATGGTTGGGCGGTTCAAGATTCGGGTTCTATCTACGAGGTTCACCGACTACTGGTTAAACGTTAAACTGACGATCCGAACCGTTCACCGGCTGGACTTGGGTGATACCTGTCCAAGCAGGAGAAACAAGAACGACAGTGTCATAGTTCAACTCGTTGTCAGACTACCTCAATATAACGCCAATTATGCGGAACAGCCAAGTGTTAGACGAACAGGCCAACCAGGTCAGGATGCTGACCGAACGGTTAGGCTGTTCGAAAGAACAGCCCAACCGATCGGACATGTCAGCCGATCGACCAGGCCAGCCGATCGGCTAGCATGTGGCCCCACACCTTGACAAATTCATGAGGTATGGTATTGAACGAAGTAATGACCGATCGAACGACCTAATCGATTGGTAAACATTACTCTTCGGATCATGAGATACTATGCTTCAACACTTAATCGATTTTCAACTCGTTCGACGCATTGGGGTGCCACCCGATCGAACATGCTATCAGAACGAACAGACTGTTCGATCGGATATGCTGCTCGATCGAGTAACAACCTAATGAGGGCTACTACTGAAGTACATAACCGATCGGATAAGCCGACCCGATCGAACAGACCGTTCGATCGACCGACCTGAAAGGTAAGAACACTTCAGTGTTCTCAAATGCTACAACGAAAACTTCAAAAGTTCAAATCCTCACACACAAACACATCAAAGGAAGAAACAATCCACTCGAACAGTCCAACCGATCGAGCCTACCGGCCGATCGGGTAGGCTGTCCGAACGGATTGTCCAGCTGAACGAACAACCCACCCGATCGAACCTGCCGTTAGATCGACTAGGCTGTTCGACCCGTTTACACTTGTTTTCATTCTATGTGTGTTCATCATTATGCTATCGAGCTGTTCAGGCTAACCCTACTCTCAAGCGCTCCCTTCAATCCATCAACCAATCGCTGTGAGTATACTCGATCCCTTTTTGTTTTTAGCACTTTTGGGTGTTACATACGTTACTTATCTAAATCACTATCGAACACACTACTCAATTATTTGAACGCTAACCGATTCGCATGTATTACGTGATTGAATGAATGCTTGTTGATTGTGTTTACACGTGGAATGCTGTCTACCTGCCTTAACGACGTAGTACTATAGTTTGGACTCAGCACCCGTTCACGCGGGGGTTGTTAAGGACAATTACTTGCATGGATTACGGTGGTAATCATGTATTGCGAACCGTCTCGGATGGTCAACCCGCAGTCATTAGTATCGATAGATCCATGTCGATAATTAACATGCTTCGTTTTCCTCTGTGTACGTGCTGGTTATGCGCAAACTATTCGAACTCTATATGCTATATCAAACTTGTATGCTCACCTTTACATTTATGTATTGACTGTATTTTAACGTATGTGACAGGTGTTTAAGATGTTTGCTTGCTAGGAAAGCGAGGCTAGAATAAAGCTCTAGAGGCCCCCAACAAATAGTTGTCTGTCAGGAAAGAGCAACTAGAGCATAGTTGTCTGTAGATCTTGTCAGGCTGGGTCTTTAGTAGTATTTGAACAATATTTACGTTTTGTATTAAATTAAATCTGAGTTGTCGGAACAGGATTACTTGTTTGGATGATTATTTGTAATAATGTATTTGTTTATTCGGGATACGGTATGGGACGTATCTTTAACTGGATTATATAAATAGTTGTTATGGAAACTTCTGAACAATCTGTTTCGCTCAGTGCCATGCCTCGATGATTCCGCCATCGGTTGGGGTGTGACAGATTGGTATAAGAGCCATAACTATCGGGAATTAGGCAAGACACGAACTAGTCCGGGTCGCTGCCTTAGAGACCTAGACTATTGTTAGGAACCAGCAAGACTCAGTTAGGTGTTGTAACTAGGTACCCTCGCTAGCGCTGCACTCGAATTTATGACTAAGTTCGAGCGATTTAGTCAGGAATAGGTGTGAAAGCCGCAAACTCCAGGCTAGATTGCTGGACTAATGTCGATTTCATCAATTTACCTATAATTTTCTCGCAATTTTCGAACAATAAACGAGGAGAATTATACCAAATTAGGAGTGAAATCCATATTTTGATGCATAATCTCCTCAAATTTTACTAAAACAAGGAAGAAATTGCTAAGCCAGGGGTGAAACCCGAACCTTGGCAACTTATTCCAACTTTTACTCATCTCACCAAAGCCTCGACGGACTCCAACGACCTAAACTCACCAGTATGACTTTAGGAAAACGTGTTGAATGTCCAAGAATCGAGGCAGGAACGCGATCCCGAAAGTCGAAAAGTGACGGCAAGTCTATTGTGAATAGTCGAATCGCTTTGGGTTGTCAATGTCTAGTAGCCGCAGACAATCTATTACCCCGACTTTTATGTGTTTCATGTGTATTTGCCTGTTTATATGGTTAATTTTGATGTTCGTTCGATTTTTGCTATCACTTCGATCCACACACACGACTCGCATTGCTATCCTATATCAAAACACTAACAAGTTGTTGCAATTCTAGACGACGCTATAATACGATATACGCTATACTATACTCGGCATACTATACGATTATACGAAACTACTCGACATGCTCTTCGAACGACACGCGAGCATTGAATGATAGGTTTCTGTATTCTGACTACTTCTGTGTTTTAATGTGTATGTGCTTCTGTGTTTATGTGTTTCTGTGCTCTATGTGCCTATGTGCTTCTGTGATTACGTGAATCTATGGTTATGTGCCTACCTGTTTGTGCGAAGCATATTTCGACGTGTTCCTAAGCTTTAGTAAGTAGTAGACGTGTGAGGTGAGATTCAACTACGTTGTGTTGAGTCCTGTGATGATGCCTGTTGCAGACCATGTCGTCGTCTGGATCCCGACACCATCTGACCCGCCAAGAGAAGAGAGACAAGCGTCTCGCTACTCCCATCGCCAAGAGTGTGGCAAAAGCTGTAAGCGACGCATACGAAAACGCTAGCAAGTCGTCTGAAGAGTCGCGAACCAACGCTCCCAAAGATGCCAGCAAGACTGGTTTCAACTTCAAACAGTTTAAAGCATGCGGACCCAAGGAATTCATCGGAGAAGATGGCCCTACCGCCATGTTTCAATGGTTCGATTCAGTTGAAGTCACTCTGCGCCAAAGCGGTTGTCCTGAAAATCTCCGCACCCTCAATGCTATCGGCGTCTTCCAGTCCCGAGCTCTAGACTGGTGGACGGCCGAACGAAACAAGCGCGGAAATGATGCAGCTTTTGAGCTGACTTGGGAGGAGTCAAAGGCAATTATGATGGACGAATTTTGCCCTCCCCATGAACGTGAAAAGCTGGAGGACGAGTTTTGGAACATCAAGCAGAAGGATGGAGATGACGCTGCTTTAACTGCATGCTTTAAGCAGCTCAGCATCATCTGTCCCGATCAGGTCAAGACTCCAGACATGGCCATTAAGAAGTATATTCGAGCTCTACCCGATTGTGTAGCCGACTTTGTTCACGCCGCCAAGACATCGTCAATTGAGGAGACCTACTTGCTTGCCGCCGAGATCAATGACAAGCGAGTAAAATCTGGTTTCTGGGATAAGCCATCCAAGTCTCTGCACCAAGCCACCGCCAAGTCAACCGTTGACACCACCACTGCTCAACCCTCCAAGTCGTCAAGAAGAAGAAAGAAGCACAACAACAACAGCTCCAGCAACAAGAACTGTGCTGTGACAACAACTGCTGCCCCTCTGCAAGCCGTACCGGCTCAGCAGCAGTCACACCACCGACAAGCTCCAGTGATCAATGCGCCGCCAGCTAAGCGCGCTTACACAGGCCCCCACCCGCTCTGCCCAACATGCTCATACCATCATCCGGTGGGAGTCGCTTGTCGTTTCTGCGCTCACTGCAACCTCTACGGCCATTTCACTGCGAACTGCCGCTATGGTCCCCGTCAAGCCCCAGTTCAAGCCGCCGCTCATCAAGCTCTACTTCCAGCCCTTCAAGGCCAACCTGCAGCTCAAGCACCCGCGGTCAATGCCCGAGTCTGTTTTGCATGTGGTGACCCTAACCACTTTGCAAACATGTGCCCGAACCGGGTTGTGAAGCAGGAACCCCAGCAGCAGCAACAGCCTCAACAGCAACAGCAAGCAGCCCGTGCCAGAACCTTTAACATCAATGCCCGTCAAGCCCAGGCTGACAACAACGTGGTTAATGGTACGTTCCTCGTGAATGGTATTTATGCATCATGTTTGTTTGATACTGGAGCCGATAACTGCTTTGTGTCGTTTGAATCGAGAAGCTCCTTAGTCGTAAGCGCTCTTATCTCCCCTCGTCTTTCAAAGTCGAAGTCGCTACTGGAAGAACTGTCGCCGTTAACTCTGTTCTTCGTGATTGTACTCTCGAGCTCAACAATCACCGCTTTCCAATCGACCTTATTCCGATGCAACTCGGAAGTTTTGACGTCATAGTAGGCATGGACTTTCTTCGCGAAAACCATGCTGAAGTTGTATGCTTCGAAAAGATGATTCGATTCTCACTAGCGAATGGAGATTTATTGTGTGTGTATGGTGAGACAGCTTCGAAAGGTCTTAAACTTATGTCATGTGTCCAAGCTGGCAAGTATCTCCGCAAGGAATACAGCGCTTTCTTGGCCAACATTGTAGTAGCGGAGAAGGAAAAGAAAAAGAAGGTTGAAGTCAAAGACGTTCCAGTGGTTCGTGAATTTCCTCAGGTGTTCCCTGATGATCTTCCTGGACTACCGCCAAGTCGTGATATCGACTTTCGTATCGACCTCATTCCTGGAGCTAACCCTGTTGCCAAAGCCCCTTACCGACTCGCGCCATCCGAAATGAGGGAACTCTCGAACCAACTCCAGGAGCTACTTGAAAAAGGCTTTATTCGCCCAAGCACCTCTCCTTGGGGCGCGCCAGTCCTTTTCGTCAAAAAGAAGGACGGGTCGTTCAGGATGTGCATTGACTATCGGGAGTTGAATAAGCTGACCATCAAAACCCTTACCCTTTGCCCCGAATCGATGACTTATTTGATCAGCTGCAAGGTGCCAAGTGTTTCTCTAAGATCGATTTACGTTCAGGCTATCATCAGTTGCGCATTCAAGAAGTAGACGTACATAAAACAGCCTTTCGCACTCGCTAGGGCCACTATGAGTTCGTTGTTATGCCTTTTGGTCTAACCAACGCACCCGCGGTTTTTATGGATCTGATGAATCGCGTGTGTAAGCCTTATCTTGACCGTTTCGTCATTGTGTTCATCGACGATGTCCTGATTTATTCCAAATCGAAGGTCGAACACGCGCAACATCTACGTTTAGTCCTCGAGTTACTCCAGGGGAACCAACTCTATGCCAAATTCTCCAAGTGCGAATTCTGGCTGGAAGAGGTTCAGTTCCTGGGTCACATCGTGAATAGTCAGGTTATCCATGTCGATCCCACGAAGATTGAAGCAGTTAAAAGCTGGATTACGCCAAAGAACTCGTCTGAAGTCCGATCATTTCTCGGATTAGCGGGTTATTACCGACGGTTTATCGAAGGATTCTCTTAGATCGCTATGCCGCTTACCGCTTTTACCCATAAAGATAGGTCTTTTGTTTGGGGAACTGAACAAGAGTCTGCCTTTCAAACCCTTAAGCGCAAGCTCTGCAATGCTCTCGTTCTCACGTTGCCGGACGGAAACGACGATTTCATTGTTTACTGTGATGCTTCTAACCTAGGTCTCGGCTGTGTCCTCATGCAACGAGACAGGGTTATAGCTTACGCATCTCGTCAGCTCAAAATCCACGAGAAGAACTATACAACCCACGATCTCGAGCTAGGCGCAGTTGTTTTTGCATTGAAGATTTGGCGACACTACCTGTATGGTACCAAGTGTACGATCTTCACCGATCACAGGAGTTTACAACACATCCTTAATCAGAAAGAACTTAACATGCGTCAACGCCAATGGGTAGAACTTCTTAACGATTACGACTGTGAGATTCGTTATCACCCAGGCAAGGCAAATGTTGTTGCCGACGCACTCAGCAGACGGAGTTATTTGCTTAGTATTCGCAATACCCGAGCCCAGCACAACCTCGAAGCTCTTATTCGCGAAGCTCAGCATGCTTGTTTCAACGAACGCACTTTGAAGAAGGAAAGAATATATCACGATGGAGCTCAGCTTGTAAGCAAAGCAGATGGGATTTTCTATTACCTGGACCGAATCTGGATCCCCAAGCGGACCGATTTGCGAAAGATTATAATGAATGAAGCCCACAAGTCCCGATACTCCATTCATCCCGGTGCCGATAAAATGTGCCAGGACCTTCGTTACAAGTACTGGTGGCCGGGAATGAAACGGGATATCGCTCTCTATGTTGGAGGTTGCCTGACTTGTGCAAGAGTCAAGGCTGAACATCAACGACCTTCCGGCCTACTCGTACAACCTCCAATCCCTATATGGAAGTGGGAGAGTATAGCTATGGATTTCATAACCAAACTTCCGCCCACGCCATCAGGTCACGACAGCATTTGGGTTATAGTAGATCGTCTGACCAAATCAGCCCATTTTCTGCCAATACGGGAAGACTACAAGGTGGAACGACTAGCCCAAATTTACACCGACGAGATCATCTGTAATCATGGTACGCCTCGTGATATCATTTCAGACCATGACGCTCGGTTTACTTCGCGACTGTGGGAAACGTTTCAAGCGGCCCTTGGTACGTCGCTTAACCTGAGTACTGCATTCCATCCTCAAACCGACGGGCAGACTGAAAGAACGATCCGTACTCTTAAAGACATGCTTCGCGCGTGTGTTATAGATTTCGGTGGTAGTTGGAACAAACACCTACCGCTAGTCGAATTCTCGTACAACAACAGTTATCATGCCAGCATACAAATGGCACCATTCGAGGCCCTGTATGGAAGAAGATGTCGTTCGCCTATTGTGTGGCACGAGATCGGTCATTCACAATTAACCGGTCCCGAGATATTACAAGAAACGACTGACAAAATCCTACAGATCCGCGACAACTTGGCGAAGGCCAGGGATAGACAGAAAAGTTACGCCGATAGAAGACGCAAGCCCCATGAATTTGATGTTGGCGACTACGTACTCCTAAAGGTATCCCCTTGGAAGGGTGTAGTCAGATTCGGCAAGAAAGGGAAACTGGCGCCTCGATATGTTGGACCTTTTAAGATTCTGGAAAGGATCGGAAAATTTGCCTACAAACTCGAACTACCGGAGGAACTCAGTAACGTCCACCTGACTTTCCATGTGTCAAACCTCCGAAAGTGCCTAGCTGATCATGATTTGATTGTACCCCTCGACGATCTTCAGGACAACGAAACACTACACTTCGTGGAAAAGCCTGTCGAAATCATGGATCGCCAAACCAAGCAACTCAGGCTGTTCGAAAGAACAGCCCAACCGATCGGACATGTCAGCCGATCGACCAGGCCAGCCGATCGGCAAGCATGTGGCCCCACACCTTGACAAATTCATGAGGTATGGTATTGAACGAAGTAATGACTGATCGAACGACCTAATCGATTAGTAAACATTACTCTTCGGATCATGAGATACTATGCTTCAACACTTAATCGATTTTCAACTCGTTCTGTGACAACTCGAACTTTAGACTTGCTTTGATGTAACGTTACGTGCTTATGTGACATTTCGAACTAATGAATGTTATGATATTATGTGCTTTTTATATGTGTGTGTTATGTTTATCTTTATCGAGCCAAACCCGAACCGCACAACACTTCATACGAGTGCACAAGCCCCATTGGGCCACTCCTTGTTCACGGTTTCATTAGGCAGCCGAGTGGGCTTGGCCCACTCCCCCACTCGCAACACAAAATCGGAATTAGGGGTTTTGTTTCCTTGTTTTTGCAAAATCACAAACACACACAACAACCCTAGACTCTTTCTCTCTCTCTCGGCTGCTTGGATCCCCGACGGCGAACAACACTTCTCGGCTCACCCTCTCTTTGTTCCAATCCAACCGGTTAGTGTTTGATAATTAAGTTGCTTGTTAAATGATTGACGGATAGGTTGCATGTTGATGTTTGCTTAGCCGAGGATTCTTGTTAACGTATTGATTAGGATGATAATTGATTTAGTTTTGTTAATCGACTCATGTATGCTAAATATGATCACACTAATTGATGGTTTGGATATAAGCACCGAGTAGATAAGTAATCGGTTGTTAGGCATTGTTTGATCGGGTATAGTTGGCAATCGGGATCCATGTTAGAATGTATGTATTGTTATGAATGTTAATATTGTTCATATGCATGATTACTGATTTAATTGCCGGTTTGATGTTCTTGGATTGTTCTGAATATGCATGAAATCTGAAATAAACTGTTGATTGATCAGAATTATGAAACTGCCTAAAGTGTTTGCTGAAATCACGGATTAGATGTTATCATTATGCATGAAATCAGGGAACCAGTACACACGCACGGTTGCGACTCGGCATCGCTCATTGCGAGTCGGAACCCCACTCGAGACCACAAACAGCACAAGCCGCAATCATGGTTGCGAGTCAGATTGCGACTCGTAACCAAACCATGATGAACCGAGACCACCTGTTGCGACTCGTGTCCAACTGTTACGACTCGAGATCCCCGTTGCGACTCGTAACCCCGTTGCGAGTCGAGACCATCCTTTGCACATACCACTGTTTTGGGTCTTCGCTGTCACGAGCCCAATCAGTTGGGCCCAATGATTTGATTTGTGGACTGTTTATTAATGGACTTGTATGCGTTTACTATTTGGGCCGATTGAGAATCTGGACCGTTTTGTTAATTGGGCCGGGTTATGATTGGGCCGAACACTTAGATTGTTGGATTGCTGATACGTGTACGTGTTTGCCATGACTATACGTGATTACTTATGTGATAGCATACGTACAATGCTTGGACCGAATCTGACTTATGTGGTAACCCTGTTAGGACGTGGTTGACCACCCTTAGTTCAAGAGTCTTTATTTGTGTATCTGCCGAGCAAACCAAGGTGAGTTCACACAGCCAAGGCATGGGATTCCCGGGTTGGGAATTGGGTTGGATATGTTGGATATGGAATGATTACTCGTACTTACGCATACACCAGACTATAGACCATCGTCCTCAGGTTAGTCAGGACACGTTACGTAAAGCCTACGTAACCCAGATCATTTGCCATATGTCTCCCGGGTCGGGAAGGACACGTTACGTAAAGCCTACGTAACCCAATACCATCCACTGGCTTCCAGGACGGAAGGCCACGCTGCGTAAAGCCTACGTAGCCCCCACGCGTACCACTGTCCTCGGGGAAGGGCACGTCACGTAAAGCCTACGTGACCCTGTACGTTTTCCTGTTCTCGGTAAAGAAGAACACATGGTCGGAAGTTAATCTAGTAAGTACCGTTAATGAGAAGCCCTCATTAGCCAGGATAAACATGGGAAGCCCCCACCAGTATTATGAACACAAGGTTTGGGGAAGCCCCCACCTTTAGTACACACTAGTATGGGAAGCCCCCACTAGCTATACTTATGCACTATGTTATGAACTTACTTTCTGTGAACTCGCTCAACTAGTTTGTTGATTATTTGCTGCATGCCTTGCAGGACCTTAGGTACTTTATGGAGCTTGCACAAGGAAGGAGCAGGTCGTTGTGGCAGATGGATCATGAACATTATTGAACTTATAATTTAATTTGGGTTTACTTTATGTTGCTTCCGCTACTTAAACAGTATTTGATTTTTGAACATCAATCATGTCATGGTGACTTACATTAACTACTTCTATTATTAATTGCTATGGTTTGATATGATTGATGGCTTGATCCTGGTCAGTCACGCCCTCAAGCGGTGGTACTCCGCGAGGTGGATTTTGAGGGTGTGACAGATTGGTATCAGAGCCATTGGTTATAGAGAACTTGGTTTTAATATGGGAAAACGTTTTTATTAAAACCGGACTATAACCAGTACAGTGCTCTCAACGATCCACAACGACGCTTCGCTCCACATGCAAGACTCGACATCCTAGGTAATAAGGTTTATGTTTATTGCCTGTATGCTAGAATGATATAGAACTTTGCTCGCATTATGTTTAGATACACATGATACTATAGCATGAGAATCCCTACGTGCTTACTCTTTTCTGTCATCGCCCTATTCGCGAACCATTCTTACATATGCTACTCTTTACTATGAAGATCATGTCTGGACGAGTCAACATGACACAAGCCCAGCTAGAGGCTTTCGTTCAAGCTCAAGTTGTTGCGGCAGTTGCAGCAGCTCAAGCAGGTAGTATATCCTGCAGTATAGGCACACACTAGGATCTTTAGATCCTACATTAACACTCGTATTTAACTTCGTCCTGTTCGTACACAATAGGTCAACACGCGCAGCAGCCTGTCTGCACTTTCAAGAACTTCATGGACTGTCGTCCAAATTCCTTCAGTGGCACAGAGGGGGCAGTGGGACTCCTCCATTGGTTTGAAAAGTTAGAATCAGTATTCGAAATGTGCGAGTGCCCTGAGGCTCGCAAGGTCAAGTCTGCCACCGGCACTTTGGAAGGAATCGCGTTAACTTGGTGGAACGCCCAAGTCCAAATTCTGGGATTGGCAGCTGCTAACGCCACCCCATGGAACGACTTTAAGGAACTCATCAAGCGTGAGTATTGCACGCGTGAAGATATTCACAAGCTGGAAGACGAGCTGTATAACCTGAAAATGGTTGGATCGGAAATCGAAGCGTATACTAAACGGTCGAATGAGCTGGCCGTTCTGTGTCCAACTATGGTGGACCCTCCATACAAGCGCATTGAGTTGTATCTCAAGGGATTGGCGCCAGAAATTCAGAGCCACGTGACGTCGGCTAACCTCGAAAACATCCAGGAAATTCAGCGCCTCGCTCATCGCATCACCGATCAGGCAGTGGATCAGAATAAACTGCCCAAGCGTGTTAATGCTACTGCTAACGTCACCACCTCAGTTACTCCTGCTACATCTGGTGACAGTAAAAGAAAATGGGATGGAGATTCTAGTAAAGGTTCAGCATCCGTTCAGTCTCAAGCTCAGCAACAGAAGACTGACCAGTACCAGAGCCCCAGTCAGCAATCCTCTGGTAGTCACAGACAGAGGAGATATCAGGGTAGTCAACCTAGGTGCCACAACTGCAACAGGCATCACCACGGCCCGTGTAACAAGGGTCGTTGTCAAAGGTGTCTTAAGATGGGCCACGAGGCCAAAGACTGTAGGAGCCCTCGCCCTGCAAATCAGAATCAGCAGCCTCAGCAACCAGCTCCACAGAACCAGCAGCAACAGCAACCACAGCGTGGAAACCGGGGATGTTTCCAGTGTGGGGCTGAAGGTCACTTCAAACGCGATTGCCCTCAATTGAACCAGAACCGCAACAACAATAACCAGGGCAACGGGAATAACAACAACGGGGGAAACAACAACAACGGCAATGAAGCTCGTGGTCGTGCATTCGTACTAGGTCGAGGTGACGCAGTGAACGATCCCAACGTGGTTATGGGTAAGTTTCTCCTCGACAATATTTACGTTACTGTTTTATTTGATTCGGGTGCGGATACAAGCTATATGTCTGTGAAAATGTGTCAACTGCTAAAACGTGCACCAACACTTTTACCCACCAAACATGTAGTAGAGTTAGCTAACGGTAAAAGTCTAGAAGCCACGCACGTAGTTCAGGGTTGTAATCTTATCCTAGCTGGTCAAGCCTTCTCTATCGATCTCATTCCCATAGTTTTGGGTAGTTTCGACGTTGTGATTGGGATGGATTGGTTATCCCAACACCAGGCAGAAATTTTATGCCGTGAGAAGATTATTCGCATTCCTCGTTCTGGTCAGGAACCTCTCGAAGTTCAAGGCGACAAGAGTGGTGCAGTGGTTGGCATCATCTCTTTCTTAAAGGCGCAGAAATGTTTACGTAAGGGTCACACAGCCATTCTGGCTCTCGTTACAGATGCATCAACGAAAGAAAAGAAATTGGAGGATATTCCAATTGTACGCGATTACCCTCAGGTGTTTCCTGAAGACTTACCTGGCTTACCGCCTCATCGTCAGGTCGAATTTCAGATCGAGCTCGCTCCAGGAGCAGCACCCATAGCTCGCGCACCATATCGTCTAGCTCCATCAGAATTGGAGGAACTGTCAAAGCAGTTACAAGAGCTCTTGGAAAAGGGTTTCATTCGTCCAAGCTCTTCGCCTTGGGGAGCTCCAGTACTTTTCGTGAAAAAGAAAGACGGTACGTTCAGGATGTGCATCGACTACCGTGAACTCAACAAGGTGACGGTGAAGAACCGTTATCCTCTTCCGCGCATCGACAACTTATTCGACCAGTTGCAAGGGTCGTGTTACTATTCGAAGATAGACTTGAGGTCAGGATATCATCAGCTGAGAGTCCGGGATGAGGACGTCTCCAAGACAGCCTTCAGAACTCGTTATGGTCACTACGAGTTTCTTGTCATGCCGTTCGGGCTTACGAACGCGCCTGCCGTATTTATGGATCTTATGAACAGGGTGTGCAAACCCTATCTTGACAAGTTCGTCATAGTATTCATCGACGACATTTTGATTTACTCCAAGAGTCAGGAAGAACACGAGCAGCATCTTCGTCTTATTTTGGAACTCCTTCGGAAGGAACAGTTGTACGCCAAGCTTTCTAAATGCGACTTCTGGCTCCGTGAAGTCCACTTCTTAGGCCACGTGGTAAACAGGGATGGGATTCATGTCGATCCATCCAAGGTAGATTCGATCAGGAACTGGCCTGCACCGCGTACACCGACAGAAATACGTCAATTCTTGGGTCTGGCAGGTTACTACAGACGGTTTATTAGAGACTTTTCGAAGATTGCTCAGCCGCTTACGCTACTGACACAGAAGGGTGTTACCTATCGCTGGGGAGAACCTCAGGAGACTGCTTTTCAGCACCTAAAGGATAGACTTTGCAGTGCACCTATCCTCTCTTTGCCAGAGGGCACAGATGACTTCGTGGTTTATTGCGATGCATCCATTCGGGGACTGGGATGTGTGTTAATGCAGCGCGACAAGGTTATCGCTTACGCCTCTCGTCAACTCAAGGTTCATGAACGGAACTACACGACGCACGATTTAGAGCTGGGAGCTGTTGTTTTCGCGCTTAAGATATGGCGACACTACCTGTACGGTACCAGGTGCACGATTTACACCGATCACAGGAGTCTCGAGCATATCCTTAAGCAGAAGGATTTGAATATGCGTCAACGACGATGGGTCGAGTTACTTAATGATTACGAATGCGCCATCAAGTATCATCCAGGCAAAGCCAATGTTGTGGCTGACGCCCTCAGTCGGAAAGACACTCTACCACGGCGCGTGCGAGCGCTACAGCTTACGATTCAGTCTAGCCTTCCAGCACAGATACGAGCTGCTCAGACAGAAGCACTGAAACCCGAAAACGTCAAGGCTGAAGCCTTACGCGGCTCACGACAGCAAATGGAACAGAAGGCAGACGGCGCCTACTATGTAACGGGGCGTATTTGAGTCCCACTTTATGGCGGTCTACGCGAACTAGTAATGGATGAAGCTCACAAGTCTCGCTACTCGGTACATCCAGGGTCGGATAAAATGTACCACGACATCAGCACTACTTATTGGTGGCCTAGTATGAAGGCCCACATTGCTACATACGTTGGAAAATGCTTGACCTGTGCGAGAGTCAAGGTTGAATATCAGAAACCAGCTGGCCTACTTCAGCAGCCTAAGATACCTCAATGGAAATGGGAAGAAATTTCCATGGATTTCGTTACAGGCCTACCTAGATCCCAGCGTGGGAATGATACCATATGGGTGATCGTGGATCGACTCACCAAGTCTGCACACTTCCTACCTATAAAGGAAACGGACAAGTTCTCCACTCTCGCAGACGTCTATCTCAAAGAAGTTGTTTCGAGGCACGGGGTGCCCACATCTATCATTTCGGATCGCGATGCACGATTCACGTCAGAACTATGGCAAGCAATGCATAAATCTTTCGGCTCAAGGTTAGACATGAGCACAGCATACCACCCTCAGACGGATGGGCAGTCTGAGCGAACGATCCAAACGCTTGAAGACATGCTTCGGGCATGCGTTATCGATTTCGGCAACGGCTGGGAAAAGCATCTCCCTTTGGTGGAGTTCTCGTATAATAATAGTTATCACACCAGCATTCAAGCCGCTCCATTCGAGGCATTGTACGGGCGTAAATGCCGGTCACCCCTCCGCTGGGCAGAGGTGGGGGATAGTCAGATTACGGGTCCAGAGATTGTAGTGGACGCCACAGAAAAGATTGCACAGATACGACAACGCATGGCGGCAGCACGCGACCGTCAGAAAGCCTACGCGGACAAGCGTAGAAAGCCATTGGAATTTGAGGTCGGGGACCGGGTTTTATTGAAAGTTTCACCCTGGAAGGGTGTGGTACGTTTTGGCAAACGAGGCAAACTAAATCCGCGGTACGTCGGACCATTCGAAATTATAGAAAAGATTGGCAAGGTAGCCTACAAGTTGAACCTACCAGCTGAACTCGGGGCAGTTCACAATGTCTTTCATGTATCGAACTTAAAGAAGTGCCTATCAGATGAAAACCTCATCATTCCTTTTAAGGAACTCACTATCGACGAGCGGTTGCAGTTCGTCGAGGAACCAGTAGAAATCACGGACCGGGATGTGAAGGTCCTTAAACACAAGAGAATCCCTCTTGTCCGAGTTCGTTGGAACTCCAAACGTAGCCCAGAGTACACCTGGGAACGCGAAGACAGGATGACAGAAAAGTACCCCCAGTTATTCGAAACCAATGCTACCACTACTGAGGCTGAAGCTACTACTTCGGAATTTCGGGACGAAATTCCAGATCAACGGGGGGAGGATGTGACACCCCAGGAAAACCGGTGAACCATTGAACTTACCTAGCTTCCTCAGTGAGTGCATACCAAAATTTCGGGACGAAATTTCCAATTAGTTGGGGATAATGTGACAACTCGAACTTTAGACTTGCTTTGATGTAACGTTACGTGCTTATGTGACATTTCGAACTAATGAATGTTATGATATTATGTGCTTTTTATATGTGTGTGTTATGTTTATCTTTATCGAGCCAAACCCGAACCGCACAACACTTCATACGAGTGCACAAGCCCCATTGGGCCACTCCTTGTTCACGGTTTCATTAGGCAGCCGAGTGGGCTTGGCCCACTCCCCCACTCGCAACACAAAATCGGAATTAGGGGTTTTGTTTCCTTGTTTTTGCAAAATCACAAACATACACAACAACCCTAGACTCTTTCTCTCTCTCTCGGCTGCTTGGATCCCCGACGGCGAACAACACTTCTCGGCTCACCCTCTCTTTGTTCCAATCCAACCGGTTAGTGTTTGATAATTAAGTTGCTTGTTAAATGATTGACGGATAGGTTGCATGTTGATGTTTGCTTAGCCGAGGATTCTTGTTTTTTTTGGGTAAAGGGTTACCCCGGTGATTCTATTAAAATGCAACCGCAATAAAGTACAAGTAGTGAGGATGTGTTCCACACTAGTTCATATACAGGACATGCCCCATATATGTAAACCAAAACAAAACCAAAGACCTATAAAACCCCAAAGACCTAGTCTACTATACATCATGACTCGACATCTAGTAGACAAACAATGCAAAACACAAACACATAAAGTCAACCACCATCATCAAAAATAAAGTGGCCACAAAACCGCAGCCCCTTCAGACGAAAAGCAGACAGCCTATCCATTCGAGAACTTGGAAGAAGAGGTGCTTGCCCCTGCTTTTGAAGAAAAAGGATGAGTACCCGATGTCATGAATGCACTAGTTTCGTTGTAGACTTCTTCGACCTCCTCCTCATCCGATTCCTGCTCGTCTCTCGAAGGTTTCTTCTCAGCCCGACCCACAGTGGTACCTCCCTGATTACCAGCCACTCGACCCCCCATGTTACCATTACCATCGTCATCTTTAAGACTATCAAATGGGTTCGATGTTGAAACCTGATTCGAATTTTTCACAGCCGCATGCGGCTTAGGTTTGACAACCGGACGATAGACTACCTTAGGTTTTTGATTTTTTATATGAAGCCCTTGAGTAGTAGCTTTCTTCTTTTTAGCACCCACAACCTGAAAATCATCACCTTTTTTCCCATAATCCCCAATTGGAACAACCTGAGGGTTCTTTGGGCACGACCTATCATCATGACCAAAAACGCAGCAAACCGAACACCTTAAAGGCTCCCAATCATATTCAATTTTGACTTCCACCTTAGAATAACCATTACCATCTAAAGATGGAATGGCAACAGTGACACTCCTTTTTAATTCAGCCCCCGCCTGCACTTCAATAAGAGCTCTAGCGTAACTACTTCTTCCCCAAGATTCAGCACACATCGTAGCAGAATACGTATCCAACATCTTAGGCACCCCTATTTTTGATGCAATCAAACTAAGACCATCCTCGGTATAAGCTGTTAGCGGCACATCGTGCATCTTTACCCACACCGGAATAGCTTTAAGATCCTCTTTTTCTAGTTTAATAGAAGCCGACCACATCTTCAAGATAATCGGAACATTTCTTATCATCCATGGCCCATCCTCTAACATTTTATCCATCCCTTCCTTAGTTTTAAACTTAAAGAAGAAGAAGCCATTCGCATTCATCATCAATCTATCCAGACCATACTTAACCCAATTGTTCTTAGCAAAGTAATCCACCACCGGAAACGCTAGCCTTTTCCCCAAGAAATACCCATAGAGAGTGTTTGCATACCTGTCCGTGACTTGTTTAACCGAAGCCGAGGATTCTTGTTAACGTATTGATTAGGATGATAATTGATTTAGTTTTGTTAATCGACTCATGTATGCTAAATATGATCACACTAATTGATGGTTTGGATATAAGCACCGAGTAGATAAGTAATCGGCTGTTAGGCATTGTTTGATCGGGTATAGTTGGCAATCGGGATCCATGTTAGAATGTATGTATTGTTATGAATGTTAATATTGTTCATATGCATGATTACTGATTTAATTGCCGGTTTGATGTTCTTGGATTGTTCTGAATATGCATGAAATCTGAAATAAACTGTTGATTGATCAGAATTATGAAACTGCCTAAAGTGTTTGCTGAAATCACGGATTAGATGTTATCATTATGCATGAAATCAGGGAACCAGTACACACGCACGGTTGCGACTCGGCATCGCTCATTGCGAGTCGGAACCCCACTCGAGACCACAAACAGCACAAGCCGCAATCATGGTTGCAAGTCAGATTGCGACTCGTAACCAAACCATGATGAACCGAGACCACCTGTTGCGACTCGTGTCCAACTGTTACGACTCGAGATCCCCGTTGCGACTCGTAACCCCATTGCGAGTCGAGACCATCCTTTGCACATACCACTGTATTGGGTCTTCGCTGTCACGAGCCCAATCAGTTGGGCCCAATGATTTGATTTGTGGACTGTTTATTAATGGACTTGTATGCGTTTACTATTTGGGCCGATTGAGAATCTGGACCGTTTTGTTAATTGGGCCGGGTTATGATTGGGCCGAACACTTAGATTGTTTGTTGGATTGCTGATACGTGTACGTGTTTGCCATGACTATACGTGATTACTTATGTGATAGCATACGTACAATGCTTGGACCGAATCTGACTTATGTGGTAACCCTGTTAGGACGTGGTTGACCACCCTTAGTTCAAGAGTCTTTATTTGTGTATCTACCGAGCAAACCAAGGTGAGTTCACACAGCCAAGGCATGGGATTCCCGGGTTGGGAATTGGGTTGGATATGTTGGATATGGAATGATTACTCGTACTTACGCATACACCAGACTATAGACCATCGTCCTCAGGTTAGTCAGGACACGTTACGTAAAGCCTACGTAACCCAGATCATTTGCCATATGTCTCCCGGGTCGGGAAGGACACGTTACGTAAAGCCTACGTAACCCAATACCATCCACTGGCTTCCAGGACGGAAGGCCACGCTGCGTAAAGCCTACGTAGCCCCCACGCGTACCACTGTCCTCGGGGAAGGGCACGTCACGTAAAGCCTACGTGACCCTGTACGTTTTCCTGTTCTCGGTAAAGAAGAACACATGGTCGGAAGTTAGTCTAGTAAGTACCGTTAATGAGAAGCCCTCATTAGCCAGGATAAACATGGGAAGCCCCCACCAGTATTATGAACACAAGGTTTGGGGAAGCCCCCACCTTTAGTACACACTAGTATGGGAAGCCCCCACTAGCTATACTTATGCACTATGTTATGAACTTACTTTCTGTGAACTCGCTCAACTAGTTTGTTGATTATTTGTTGCATGCCTTGCAGGACCTTAGGTACTTTATGGAGCTTGCACAAGGAAGGAGCAGGTCGTTGTGGCAGATGGATCATGAACATTATTGAACTTATAATTTAATTTGGGTTTACTTTATGTTGCTTCCGCTACTTAAACAGTATTTGATTTTTGAACATCAATCATGTCATGGTGACTTACATTAACTACTTCTATTATTAATTGCTATGGTTTGATATGATTGATGGCTTGATCCTGGTCAGTCACGCCCTCAAGCGGTGGTACTCCGCGAGGTGGATTTTGAGGGTGTGACACGTTCGACGCATTGGGGTGCCACCCGATCGAACATGCTATCAGAACGAACAGACTGTTCGATCGGATATGCTGCTCGATCGAGTAACAACCTAATGAGGGCTACTACTGAAGTACCTAACTGATCGGATAAGCCGACCGATCGAACAGACTGTTCGATTGACCTACCTGAAAGGTAAGAACACTTCAGTGTTCTCAAATGCTACAACTAAAACTTCAAAAGTTCAAATCCGCACACACAAACACATCAAAGGAAGAAACAATCCACTCGAACAGTCCAACCGATCGAGCCTACCGGCCGATCGGGTAGGCTGTCCGAACAGATTGTCCAGCCGAACGAACAACCCACCCGATCGAACCTGCCGTTCGATCAACTAGGCTATTCGACCCGTTTACACTTGTTTTCATTCTATGTGTGTTCTTCATTATGCTATCGAACTGTTCAGGCTAACCCTACTCTCAAGCGCTCCCTTCAATCCATCAACCAATCGCTGTGAGTATACTCGATCCCTTTTTGTTTTTAGCACTTTTGGGTGTTACATACGTTATTTATCTAAATCACTATCGAACACACTACTCAATTATTTGAACGTTAACCGATTCGCATGTATTACGTGATTGAATGAATGCTTGTTGATTTTGTTTACACGTGGAATGTTGTCTACCTGCCTTAACGACGTAGTACTATAGTTTGGACTCAGCACCCGTTCACACGGGGGTTGTTAAGGACAATTACTTGCATGGATTACGGTGGTAATCATGTATTACGAACCGTCTCGGATGGTCAACCCGCAGTCATTGGTATCGATAGATCCATGTCGATAATTAACATGCTTCGTTTTCCTCTGTGTACGTGCTGGTTATGCGTAAACTATTCGAACTCTATATGCTATATCAAACTTGTATGCTCACCTTTACATTTATGTATTGACTGTATTTTAACGTATGTGACAGGTGTTTAAGATGTTTGCTTGCTAGGAAAGCGAGGCTAGAATAAAGCTCTAGAGGCCCCCAACAAATAGTTGTCTGTCAGGAAAGAGGAACTAGAGCATAGTTGTCTGTAGATCTTGTTAGGCTGGGTCTTTCGGAGTATTTGAACAATATTTACGTTTTGTATTAAATTAAATCTGAGTTGTCGGAACAGGATTACTTGTTTGGATGATTATCTGTAATAATGTATTTGTTTATTCGGGATACGGTATGGGACGTATCTTTAACTGGATTATATAAATAGTTGTTATGGAAACTTCTGAACAATCTGTTTCGCTCAGTGCCATGCCCCGATGATTCCGCCATCGGTTGGGGTGTGACATGGAGGTTCCGGTTCATGAGGTTAACTTGGACGGCCTCTTCACTAATGTTTTAAGTAGGGAGGCTGCGGATCAAATGGTTTCTTAGGTTTCTCGCGACGAAGTTAAATATGCTATGTTCAGTATTGGAGAGGATAAAGCCCCAGGTCCTGATGGGTACACATCGGCGTTTTTTAAGCATGCATGGGAGATTGTTGGTAATGAAGTTACGGATGCAGTGCTACAATTTTTTGAGAATGGTAAGCTTCTAACTCAGGTTAACCATACTATTCTTGCATTAATCCCGAAAAAAGAGGTCCCGGATTCAGTTCTTGACTACAGGCCGATATCTTGTTGCAATGTGCTTTATAAATGCATAAGTAAGATTATCACGGACCGCCTAAAAGGAAGTTTGGGAACTCTTGTTAGTATCAACCAATCAGCGTTTGTGCCGGGTCGGAAGATTTCTGATAATATCCTTCTCACACAAGAATTAATGCATAATTACCATCTTAACAGGGGTCCGGCTAGATGTGCATTCAAAATTGATATATAGAAAGCATATGATACGGTTAATTGGTCTTTCTTGAAAGATATTTTGATTCGATTTGGGGTTCATCATAAAATGGTTGGGTGGATTATGACATGTGTTTCGACAGTTTCTTACTCGTTGAGCATCAATGGTAACCTACATGGCTATTTTAGAGACAAACGCGGGTTACGGCAGGGTGATCCCATGTCTCCCTATTTATTCATGTTAATCATGGAGATTCTTTCTCATTTGCTTCAACAGGCTGCTTCCTCTCCATTTAGATATCATGCTCATTGTGCCAAGCAAAAAATAATTAATGTCTCATTTGTTGATGACTTATTTATTTTTGTTCATGGTGATATTGTTTCGGTTAAGAGGGTCAAGGAGGCGCTTCAGACGTTTACTAACATTTCAGGTTTGGCTCCTAGCCCAGCGAAAAGTACAGTTTTCTTCTTCAACGTTCCTCACTCGATTAGACAGGAAATTCTGGATATTATGCCATTTCAAGAGGGTGTTATTCCGGTTCGCTATCTGGGGGTTCCGCTCATCTCCTCTAGGCTTCTTTTTAAAGATTGCAAGGTTCTTATTGATCGAATGGATAAGAATTGATCGAATGGATAAGAAGATTGCTAACTGGATAACAAAGTCGCTATCCTTTGCTGGACGGCTGCAACTTACAAACTCGGCACTGTCTTCTATGCATATCTATTGGGCTTCTGTTTTCATTATTCCGAGTCGGGTTATTAATGAGCTTGAGAAAAGAATCCGTAGATTCTTGTGGAATGCAGGATTAGAGGGTAAAATCCGTGCGAAAGTTGCTTGGAAAGATGTGTGCTTGCCTAAACAAGAAGGTGGTTTGGGTATTCGGAGTATATCTGATGTTAATAACTCGCTTATGGCTATGCATGTTTGGAGTATTTTAACTAAACATGAGTCCATTTGGGTGAGATGGATTCATGAATATAAGCTAAAAGGGAGAAATTTTTGGGAGGTTCCTTGTCGAGGGAGCATGAGTTGGGGATAGCGGAAAATATTGTCTATTTGGAGCATTGTGCGGCCTCACATATGGTATTTACTCAAAAGTGGTCTGCAAACAAATGTTTGGAGTGATAACTGGTGCCATATGAGTCCCCTTAGTTCCTTTATTACTCCTCGATCTATAGCTAATGCAGGTTTGAATTTAAAGTCGTCGGTTGCGGATGTCATTGACGAGAATGGGCAGTGGAGATGGCCACAAGCTTGGCTAGATTTGTTTCCGGTTCTAATAAATCTTCAAACACCCCATCTGATTGATAACGCTCCTGATCGTCTAGCTTGGAAAGCCGTGGATGGGAATTTTGGCGACTTTAAATCCTCTCAAGTATGGGATATAGTTCGAAATAGGGATAATAATGCGACCTGGGCTAATATGGTTTGGTTCTCTCAATGTTTTCCTCACCACTCTTTCCATATGTGGTTGGTTTTCAGGAATAAATTGAAGACGCAGGATAGGTTGGCGGTTTGGGAAACAGGAAGTGCAACAAATCTTAACCTCATGTGTTACCCATTGTGCCACTATGATCGTGACAGCCGAGACCATCTGTGTTTTCAATGCGTGTTTGCGGATCAAGTTTGGGCAAATGTGAAGGGTATGGTGAACTTGGATAGCGTTGATAACACATGGCAGTCCTTAATGGTTTGGGTTGATCAGCATTCTAACTCGAAGACAGTAGATGACATTGTGTGTAAATTGGTGGTTGCTGCGACCACTTATTACATATGGCAAGAGAGGAACAGTCGGCTTTTTACTTCTAATCATTTAACTGCGTTACAAGTTGCTGAGAAGATCAAAAGTTCAGTTCGTCTAAGACTTATGGGTTTCAAGTTTCGATTGTTGTCTGCTAGGAGGAGGATATTCAAAATCTGGAAGATCAGTGATAGCAAGGATGGTGAACCTGATCAGGGCTAGAAGTTTGCTGTTTTTTGTTTAGGTCGGCCTTGGTTTTGTTTGTTTCGGCCGTGGTTGTTTAGTTTTTTAGTTTGACGTTTTGTCTGGGATGTTTTGTTGGTTGGTTTTGTTGTCTTGGTGTCCTAGGCTTGTTCTGTCAAGTCTAGTTTATGTATTGCTTTGACACGTCTTTGTTCTTATTGGTTTATTTATAAAATTCATCGGGGTAACCCTTTACCCAAAAAAAAACTTCGTGAAGAACTCCATTCTATCTCTCCCCGGTTACGAACAAAAAACTAGGGCTATGACCCAGTTGTACACTCCATTCGTTCTACGAACCCTTGTTGATTCTGAACTTCGTTCGCGAAGGCACCAGACTTTTGACGGGCCAACTCTTTTTTATGCGTCGTTTTCCCAAATAAGCTTTGCTCCTCTGGGTGCTAGGTGCTTCCGTGGTTCGCGAGAAGGAAAAATGTCACACCCCCAAAATCCACCTGCGGAGTATCACCGCTTGGGAGCGTGACTGACCAGGATCAAGCCACCAATCATATTGAACATGTATTAATAAGTAAAAGTAAATGCCATTCAATCACCAATATGAAAGGTGTCCCAAAACATAAGTATGTTATCACTGTTTAGCGGAAGCGTATAAATAAAACCCAACATAAATAAGTATGTAATGTCATAAAGTGTTTAACAAACAATCACGATCCAAGCCCACAACGACCAGCTCCTCCCTGTGCAAGCTCCATGTATCTAACGACCTGCAAGGCATGTAACAGAGGATCAACAACTAGTTGAGCGAGTTCACAGAAAGTAAATGCGTAATAGTAAGTTCGTTTGTAACATGTGGCTCTATTGGGCCGATAGTACGTTCTATTGGGGGGGGCTTCCCATGTTGTATAACCACTAAACTATTCGTAACCATAAGTGTTCTACATATCCTGAGAACAGTAATACGTACAAGTTTACGTAGGTTTTACGTAAGTATCCTTCACAACCGAGGATAGGGGTACACGGGAGTTTACGTAGGTTTTACGTAAGTGCCTGACACAACCGAGGCAGTAGTGAGTATAAGTTCACGTAGGTTTTACGTGAGTGTCCTTCGCAACCTGAGGACAGTGAGCAATGCAAGTATACGTAGGTTTTACGTATGTGTCCTGCACAACCGAGAACGATGGTATGGTAGTCTAGTAACAGTGTATGTACGATTCTATTCAATCTCATTCCTTCTATCCCAATTCCCGTGCCCTGGGAATCACATGCCTTAGTAAGAGTGTGAACTCACCTTGGTTTGCTCGGTATGCTAAGTATGTGTTCACAAGTAATCGGTCAAGTCCTATAGTGTGCATGTTTTCACAATCAGTTCAAGATCATAACAGTTTGCATGCAATTTCTATATCACATATTGCTTGGCAGATAACATCATGCACCACATAACAGGTAGTCACATTCATAACATTCATGCTTCACACACGTGTCTTTCACAGATAACTGAGTTAATAAACTCAACTGAATTATCATATGTGTCAGAGTTGCATCGGCTATCATGATTAACAAAAACTCAGACATCAGGTGCAAGCATACATAATTCGGACCACCAAGCATCACAAACGAAAGGTTGGACAAGGGACATCCCTCAAAAACTCGGACATCCACCTTGACTAACATAAAACTCGGACATCCCATGATCCCTTACAAAGTCGGACCCCTATAACTACAAGTAAAAGTCGGACCTAGTGACATTTATACCAAAAACTCGGACAGGGGAGGGGTGGGGGCTTCACAAAAGTCGGACATGGGCCGTGCCCCTTTGAAACTCGGACAAGGTGTTTGTGCTTATAAAATTCGGACAAGGGTGTGGGGTTAAAACTCGGATATCATACCCATCTAAAAGTCGGACCATGTTATTTATAAAAGTCGGACTCCATAATGCTTAAACAAGGTTCGGACATGCTTTCCTATTAACAAACTCGGACAAACATGTACATAATAAAAGTCGGACCCCCTCACTTTGCAAAGGTCGGACAACATCACACTTTAAACAAACTCGGACCCTTATGTACTTACCAAAACTCGGACCTTGTTACACATGGTTAAAATTCGGACCATGTCCAATACATAGAAGTCGGACTATATGTTGAATCTTTATGAAATTCGGACTATGTTTCTACTTGCAAAAGTCGGATCATATCAACAATAACAAAGTTCGGACTATAACACATTTCACAAAACTCAGACTATCTTAACTAATCAAAAGTCGGGCCACAAGTAACATCAATTATCGAGCAGAACATCAACCTCATGAATAACAGTTACGCATACGAATAAGGAACCCTAATTTCATTCATATAGACGGCAGAAATCATAATCAATCAACCTATGATCGACAACAACAATCATTACAGAAACAATCTATCAAACATACAACTAATCATCATCATCATCATCATCAATAATTCAGAATCCAAATCAATAATCACAGAATATCATATGAAGAACTAGGGTTTTATCATGAATCAATCAATCAATGATTATCAACAAGCAATGATTAAACGATTACCTTGGATTGATTCTAGATGAATTGAAAGACCAAGATTGATGTAAAAGTCTTGTGCCAAAGATGAAGCAAATGATTGCCAGAGAAGATCAGAGAAGTGAAAGTACGTGCTTTGATTTTGTGTGGTGATTAGTGAATGATTAGGGTTAAGAATCATTAGGATTTCACTAGTTACCCTATACGTCCCTAAGTATCATATTTTACACAAGTACACCATCTCAACATAATTCACAGTTTCACCACCAAGTTCATACATTTGACAAATCTTTCATAATTAACACATAACCATGCTCAATATACAATATCCTTAACTGAATCAAAACGTATACAATTCCATAGCAACTAATTGTGGAAATAAACAACTAAACAACCAATGAACGTGCAATAAATGCGAAAATGGAATCTTGGAAACTCGAGTTGTCACATTATCCCCAACTTGAAAGAAATTTCGTCCCGAAATTTAGCATGCGATTACTGAGGAAGCTAGGTAAGTTGTATCGTTTACTGGTTTTCCTGGGGTGTCACATCATCCCCCCGTTGATTTGGAATTTCGTCCCGAAATTCTGCAGTAGTAGCTTCAGCCTCAGTAGTGGTTGCACGGTTTCCGAATAACTGGGGATACTTGAGTTCCATTTGATCTTCTCGTTCCCAGGTATACTCTGGGCCACGACGGGAGTTCCAACGAACTCGTACAAGGGGTATTCTAGTGTTCTTGAGGACCTTGACATCCCGGTCCGTGATTTTAACTGGTTCCTCGACGAACTGCAACCGCTCGTCGATAGTGAGTTCCTTAAAAGGAACTATGAGGGTCTCATCTGACAGACACTTCTTCAGATTCGACACATGGAATACGTTGTGAACTGCACCGAGTTCAGCTGGTAGGTTTAGTCTGTAGGCTACTTTGCCTATTCTTTCAGTGATTTCGAACGGTCCAACATACCGTGGATTGAGCTTGCCTCGTTTACCAAAACGAACCACACCCTTCCAGGGTGAGACTTTGAGTAGCACTCGATCCCCAACTTGGAATTCGAGCGGTTTTCTGCGTTTATCAGCGTAGCTTTTCTGGCGATCGCGAGCTGCCGCCATGCGTTGTCGTATCTGCGCAATCTTTTCCGTGGCGTCCACTACAATCTCTAGACCCGTGATCTGACTATCCCCCACCTTTGCCCAACAGAGAGGTGACCGGCATTTACGCCCGTACAATGCCTCAAATGGAGCGGCTTGAATGTTGGTGTGATAGCTGTTATTATACGAAAACTCCACCAAAGGGAGATGCTTTTCCCAGCCGTTGCCGAAGTCGATAACGCAAGCCCGAAGCATGTCTTCGAGAGTCTGGATCGTGCGCTCAGACTGCCCAACCGTCTGAGGATGATATGCTGTGCTCATGTCTAACCGTGAGCCAAAAGATTTGTGCATCGCTTGCCATAGCTCTGACGTGAATCGTGCATCCCGATCCGAAATGATGGAGGTGGGCACCCCGTGCCTCGAAACAACTTCTTTAAGATAAACGTCTACGAGGGTGGAGAACTTATCCGTTTCCTTAATAGCCAGGAAGTGTGCAGACTTGGTGAGTCGATCCACGATCACCCATATATTATTATTCCCACGTTGAGATCTGGGTAGGCCTGTAACAAAATCCATGGAAATTTCTTCCCATTTCCATTGCGGTATCTTGGGTTGCTGAAGTAGGCCCGCTGGTTTCTGATACTCCACTTTGACTTTTGCACATGTCAAACACTTGCCGACGTAAGTCGCGATGTGGGCTTTCATGCTAGGCCACCAATATGTTGTTTTGAGATCGTGGTACATTTTATCCGACCCTGGATGTACCGAGTAGCGAGACTTGTGAGCTTCATCCATCACAAGTTCTCGTAAACCGCCGAATAGTGGTACCCAAATACGCCCTGTTACATAGTAAGTGCCATCTTCCTTTTGTTCTAATCGTTGCCTTGAGCCGCGTAAGGCTTCAGCCCTGACGTTTTCTGGTTTCAATGCTTCCACCTGAGCATCTCGTATCTGTGCAGGAAGACTAAACTGAATGGTGAGCTGCAAAGCTCGTACACGCCTAGGTAGAGTGTCTTTTCGACTGAGTGCGTCAGCCACAACATTGGCTTTGCCTGGATGGTACGTGATGGCGCATTCGTAATCATTAAGTAACTCGACCCATCGTCGTTGACGCATGTTCAATTCTTTCTGCTTGAAGATATGCTCGAGACTCCTATGATCGGTGTAGATAGTGCACTTGGTACCGTACAGGTAGTGTCGCCATATCTTGAGCGCGAAAACAACAGCTCCCAGCTCTAAATCGTGCGTCGTATAGTTCCGTTCATGAACTTTGAGTTGCCGCGAGGCGTAGGCAATAACTTTATCACGCTGCATCAACACACAACCAAGCCCCTGTATCGATGCGTCACAATAGACCACAAAATCATCCGTGCCCTCTGGCAATGAGAGAATAGGTGCGCTGCATAGTCTATCCTTTAGATACTGAAAAGCCGTTTCTTGCGTATTACCCCAACGATAGGTAACACCTTTCTGTGTCAACATAGTAAGCGGCAGTGCGATCTTGGAGAAATCTTTAATGAACCGTCTGTAATACCCCGCCAAACCCAAGAATTGGCGTATTTCCGTTGGTGTACGCGGTGCAGGCCAGTTCCTGATCGAATCTACTTTGGATGGATCGACATGAATCCCATCCCTGTTCACCACATGGCCTAAGAAGTGGACTTCACGAAGCCAGAAGTCGCATTTTGAAAACTTGGCGTACAGTTGTTCCTTTCGAAGAAGTTCCAAGATAAGACGTAAGTGCTGCTCGTGTTCCTCCTGACTCTTGGAGTAGATCAGAATGTCGTCGATGAAAACAATGACGAACTTGTCACGATAGGGTTTGCACACCCTGTTCATAAGATCCATGAAAACTGCAGGCGCGTTCGTAAGCCCAAATGGCATGACTAGAAACTCGTAGTGACCGTAGCGAGTTCTGAATGCTGTCTTGGAGACGTCCTCATCCCGGACTCTCAGCTGATGATACCCTGACCTTAAATCAATCTTGGAATAGTTACTCGACCCTTGCAACTGGTCGAATAAGTCGTCAATACGAGGAAGAGGATAGCGGTTCTTCACTGTGACCTTGTTCAGTTCGTGGTAATCTATGCACATCCTGAAAGTGCCATCCTTCTTTTTCACGAATAGTACTGGAGCTCCCCAAGGCGAAGAGCTTGGACGAATGAAGCCCTTATCCAAGAGCTCTTGTAGTTGCTTAGACAGTTCTTCTAGTTCAGTTGGAGCTAAACGATACGGTGCGCGAGCTATAGGTGCTGCTCCTGGAGCTAGCTCGACTTGAAACTCGACCTGACGATGAGGCGGTAGACCAGGTAAATCTTCAGGAAACACTTGAGGAAATTCGCGTACAACTGGAATATCCTCTATTCTTTTCTCTTTCGAAGCTGCATCAGTAACTAGTGCCAAGATAGCCGTATGACCCTTTCCTAAACATTTCTGAGCCTTCAAGAAAGAGATGATGCCAACCACAGCACCACTCTTGTCGCCTTGAACTTCGAGAGGTTCCTTACCAGTGCGTGGAATACGAATGATCTTCTCCTTACAGAGGATCTCTGCTTGCTGCTTGGATAACCAATCCATGCCGATGACAATGCCAAACTACCCAGAACTATAGGAATAAGATCGATGACAATCCATGCTGCTTGCTGCTCGGATTCTCATGAACATCAGTTTTTTGAATGCTCGTTCGGATCTCAGGTTTGGAATGGGGTTAAGGATATTGCGGGTTTATCTGCAATCGCTAACTCTTGGGATATGATCTTTACGCATTTGGTTCAAGTGGCTAACTCAAAGAACGCTATGCATGTGATTTGCAAGATGGTTGTTAGTGCGGCCTGTTATTTTGTTTGGCAGGAAAGGAACTTCCGGTTATTTACGTCCAAGAAACGAAGTGCTGACCGGCTTGTTGATATTATTTTAACTACGGTTCGGATGAAGATACACACGATGCGGTTCAAACGAACGAGTCAAGTGGAGAAGATATTACAAGATTGGAGCTTACCTCGAGGGCTAATTGTCGAAGATGATGACAATGGCTAGTAGTTTTTCTTGTTTTGTTCGTTGTGTTTGATAGACGTGTGTGTCTTGTCGGGTGGTGCTTTGTGCTTGTTTCTTGTCTTGTGGTGATACTCTAAAATGGTATGTCATTTTAGAGAACTGGGGTTTATTCTTTTCCCCACTTGTTTTGTTCGTGTGTTTGATATAAAATTTCACCGGGGTAACCCTTTACCCAAAAAAAAAGATCGATGGCGAAAGTCTGACCAGCGAGGATAGGATTACAACCCTGAATTATGTGTGTTGCTTCTAGACTTTTACCATTAGCTAATTCTACGACATGTTTGGTATTTAGGGGAGTTGGTGCACGTTTTAACAATTGGCTAACTTTCAATGACACGTAACTTGTATCCGCACCCGAATCAAACAATACAGTAACACAAAAGTCGTCAAGAAGAAACTTACCCATGACTACGTTGGGATCATTTCTGGCATCGCCCTGCCCCAACACAAATGCACGACCCCTTGCTTCGTTGCCGTTGTTGTTCCCACCGTTGTTGTTGTTGTTGTTGCCATTTCCCTGATTGTTGTTATTGTTGTTCTGGTTCCTGTTTAGTTGAGGGCAGTGCCTTTTGAAGTGACCTTCTGCACCACAATGAAAACATCCCCTGTTGCTGATTCTGCTGTGCTGGTGGCTGCTGCTGATTCTGATTCGCAGGCCGAGGGCTTCTACAATCCTTGGCCTCATGACCCATCTTGAGGCATCTTTGACAGCGACCCTTGTTACACTGGCCACTGTGGTGTCTGTTGCAGTTGTTACACTTTGGGAGGTTCCCTCGATATCCACCCTGCCTGTGACTGCCTGAAGAGTGCTGACTGGGACTCTGATAACTGTCAGTCTTTCGCTGCTGAACCTGTGACTGAACTGAAGCTGATCCCTTGCTGGAATCCCCATCCCATTTCCTCTTGTTGTCACTGGGAGTAGCAAGTGTAGCAGAAGTGGTAACGGTAGTAGTAGCGCTGATACGTTTAGGCAGTCTGTTCTGATCCACTGCCTGATCTGTGAGACGATGCGCGAGGCGTTGAATAGCCTGAATGTTGTCAAGATTAGCCGATGTCACATGGCTCTGAATCTCTGGTGCCAATCCTTTGAGGTACAACTCAATACGCTTAACTGGAGGGTCCACCATAGTTGGACACAGCACGGCCAGCTCATTTGACCTTTTGGTATAAGCTTCAATTTCTGACCCAGTCATTTTCAGATGGTACAACTCATCTTCCAACTTATGAATGTCTTCCCGAGTGCAGTATTCCCTTTTGATCAGTTCCTTGAAATCATTCCAAGGGGTGGCGTTAGCAGCTGCCAACCCTAGGATCTGCACTTGCGCGTTTCACAAAGTTAACGCGATTCCTTCCAACGTACCACTGGCGTATTTCACCCTGCGAGCCTCAGGGCATTCACACATCTCGAACACAGACTCGAGCTTTTCGAACCAATGGAGGAGTCCAACTGCTCCCTCCGTGCCACTGAATGTGCTTGGACGACAGTCCATGAAGTTCTTGAAAGTACACACAGGTTGTGGGGCGTGTTGACCTATTGTGTACAAATAGGACAAAGTTAAACACAAGAGTTAATGTAGAATCTAAAGATCCTAGGTTGATTCACATCCGCAGGGTATACTACCTGCTTGTGCAGCTGCAAGTGCCGCAGCTACTTGTTCATTGATAAGAGCCGTCAACTGGGCTTGAGTCATGTTCACACGTCCAGACATGATCTTCATAGTAAAAGTAGAATAAGTGAGAATGGTTCGCGAGTAGTGCGATGACAGAAGAGTGTAAGCACATAGGTGTTCTCAAGCAATAACAAATAGTGAACAATGTAATCTAAGAACTATGAGCAAAGTTCTATGTAATTCTAGCATGTAGGCAATAAACATAAACCTTATTACCTAGGATGTTGAGTCTTGCACATGGAGCGAAGCGTCGTTGTGGATCGTTGAGAGCACTGTTCTGGTTATAGTCTGGTTTTAATAAAAACGTTTTCCCATATTAAAACCAAGTTCTCTATAACCAATGGCTCTGATACCAATCTGTCACACCCCCAAAATCCACCTGCGGAGTATCACCGCTTGGGAGCGTGACTGACCAGGATCAAGCCACCAATCATATTGAACATGTATTAATAAGTAAAAGTAAATGCCATTCAATCACCAATATGAAAGGTGTCCCAAAACATAAGTATGTTATCACTGTTTAGCGGAAGCGTATAAATAAAACCCAACATAAATAAGTATGTAATGTCATAAAGTGTTTAACAAACAATCACGATCCAAGCCCACAACGACCAGCTCCTCCCTGTGCAAGCTCCATGTATCTAACGACCTGCAAGGCATGTAACAGAGGATCAAAAACTAGTTGAGCGAGTTCACAGAAAGTAAATGCGTAATAGTAAGTTCGTTTGTAACATGTGGCTCTACTGGGCCGATAGTACGTTCTATTGGTGGGGGCTTCCCATGTTGTATAACCACTAGACTATTCGTAACCATAAGTGTTCTACATATCCCGAGAACAGTAATACGTACAAGTTTACGTAGGTTTTACGTAAGTATCCTTCACAACCAAGGATAGGGGTACGCGGGAGTTTACGTAAGTGCCTGACACAACCGAGGCAGTAGTGAGTATAAGTTCACGTAGGTTTTACGTGAGTGTCCTTCGCAACCTGAGGACAGTGAGCAATGCAAGTATACGTAGGTTTTACGTATGTGTCCTGCACAACCGAGGACGATGGTATGGTAGTCTAGTAACAGTGTAAGTACGATTCTATTCAATCTCATTCCTTCTATCCCAATTCCCGTGCCCTGGGAATCCCATGCCTTAGTAAGAGTGTGAACTCACCTTGGTTTGCTCGGTATGCTAAGTATGTGTTCACAAGTAATCAGTCAAGTCCTATAGTGTGCATGTTTTCACAATCAGTTCAAGATCATAACAGTTTGCATGCAATTTCTATATCACATATTGCTTGGCAGATAACATCATGCACCACATAACAGGTAGTCACATTCATAGCATTCATGCTTCACACACGTGTCTTTCACAGATAACTGAGTTAATAAACTCAACTGAATTATCATATGTGTCAGAGTTGCATCGGCTATCATGATTAACAAAAACTCAGACATCAGGTGCAAGCATACATAATTCGGACCACCAAGCATCACAAACGAAAGGTTGGACAAGGGACATCCCTCAAAAACTCGGACATCCACCTTGACTAACATAAAACTCGGACATCCCATGATCCCTTACAAAGTCGGACCCCTATAACTACAAGTAAAAGTCGGACCTAGTGACATTTATACCAAAAACTCGGACAGGGGAGGGGTGGGGGCTTCACAAAAGTCAGACATGGGCCGTGCCCCTTTGAAACTCGGACAAGGTGTTTGTGCTTATAAAATTCGGACAAGGGTTTGGGGTTAAAACTCGGATATCATACCCATCTAAAATTCGGACCATGTTATTTATAAAAGTCGGACTCCATAATGCTTAAACAAGGTTCGGACATGCTTTCCTATTTACAAACTCGGACAAACATGTACATAATAAAAGTCGGACCCCCTCACTTTGCAAAGGTCGGACTACATCACACTTTAAACAAACTCGGACCCTTATGTACTTACCAAAACTCGGACCTTGTTACACATGGTTAAAATTCGGACCATGTCCAATACATAGAAGTCGGACTATATGTTGAATCTTTATGAAATTCGGACTATGTTTCTACTTGCAAAAGTCGGATCATATCAACAATAACAAAGTTCGGACTATAACACATTTCACAAAACTCAGACTATCTTAACTAATCAAAAGTCGGGCCACAAGTAACATCAATTATCGAGCAGAACATCAACCTCATGAATAACAGTTACACATACGAATAAGGAACCCTAATTTCATTCATATAGACGGCAGAAATCATAATCAATCAACCTATGATCAACAACAACAATCATTACAGGAACAATCTATCAAACATACAACTAATCATCATCAATAATTCAGAATCCAAATCAATAATCACAAAATATCATATGAAGAACTAGGGTTTTATCATGAATCAATCAATCAACGATTATCAACAAGCAATGATTAAACGATTACCTTGGATTGATTCTAGATGAATTGAAAGACCAAGATTGATGTAAAAGTCTTGTGCCAAAGATGAAGCAAATGATTGCCAGAGAAGATCAGAGAAGTGAAAGTACGTGCTTTGATTTTGTGTGGTGATTAGTGAATGATTAGGGTTAAGAATCATTAGGATTTCACTAGTTACCCTATACGTCCCTAAGTATCATATTTTACACAAGTACACCATCTCAACATAATTCACAGTTTCACCACCAAGTTCATACATTTGACAAATCTTTCATAATTAACACATAACCATGCTCAATATACAATATCCTTAACTGAATCAAAACGTATACAATTCCATAGCAACTAATTGTGCAAATAAACAACTAAACAACCAATGAACGTGCAATAAATGCGAAAATGGAATCTTGGAAACTCGAGTTGTCACAAAAAAGGACTCATCCTTTGTTGCATCTGGCGAGAGATGATAAAGAGAGAGCTCCGTCTATCGATGAACAACGGATTGATGGAGCTCTTGGCATTGCTTTTTTTTTTCTCTCCTTTCCTGTCGGCGAGTTCCGACCCTTTTGTTCGAAATTTCTTCATTCGTACCAAACCGCTTGTAGAATCAAATCCTGTTCCACAAGATCCTATATCATCTATACATCCTCCTTGCATTTATGTCGGAGACGTCGCCAGTGCTTTGGGCTTTGGCTTATGTAGATAAAAAATGATGAATGGGATTGTGGCACTCCACTCGCCGCCAATGCGGAAGGATGACGCCGAAAAGAATGTTATGCTCTTTCGCTCTGCTGGATGCGTCGGATCCCGTATAAGAAGCAAGTTCTTTACCCTCAAATTCAAACATGTGGGCGCAAAAGGCTATCCTGCTCTATTGTTACGTAGCAATAGAAGCCTGCTTATGTTGCTTCGGTGGCGTTTCGCCTTCTCTTCGCTCTGGACAGGAGCGCTAGTGGACACGGGGAGGGAGCAGGCGAAGCGTGTCGTTCGTAATGGAAAGAAAGAGACCACTACTTCGCTTTTTTGTTGGATCGCCGGCGCGAACACATTGGTCTCTGACCAGGACCAGGAACCAATTCGAATTTTGATCTTGACATGTCGGTGGTTTTTAACCGTAGGCATTTTGCCAGGAAGTTGGTGGGCTCATCATGAATTAGGTCGGGGTGGCTGGTGGTTTCGGGATCCCGTGGAAAATGCTTCTTTTATGCCTCGGGTATTAGCTACAGCTCGTATTCATTCAGTAATTCTACCCCTTCTTCATTCTTGGACCTCGTTTCTGAATATCGTGACTCTTCCATGCAGTGTCTCAGGAACCTTTTCAATACGGTCCGGATTGCTAGCTCCCGTGCATAATTTTGCTACAGATGATACACGAGGAATCTTTTTATGGTGGTTCTTCCTTCTAATGACCGGCATATCTATGATTATTTTCTCCTAGATGAAGCAGCAGGCATCGGTCCGTAGAACCTATAAAAAGAGATGGTTGTGGCGCGAAGTACTCTTGTGCACCTACATCACTCGGCTCGCGCGCAACCCCGCCCTGTTATGTTATAAAATAATTGAGCTTCTTGCTGGGCTGGTTATTCAGAGCCAGCAATTGGCTGTCGGATTTCGGCCCGCAACTAGAATAAGATCGCTTCAGGGGTCACTGTTATATGGCTGAATGTAGATCAGCCCGCCCTTACAGCCTTTGATCAGTAGATTATTTAGAACTTCCAAAGATGGTAAAGGTAGCTGGTTGCATCCCTTTGGTCCTTCTTCGCGTCTCATCTTAAAATCTCAATATCCCAAGCTCAGTCTCTCGAGCAGCGTCTTGAGTCTTGGTGGACTGAGACTCTTTGCTCCCAGTATTCTTTTTTACGCAATTCTGTTGCTTTATTTATCCTATGGGAAGTTTGGAAAGACCGCAATTCCATTATTCATGACAATGTAAAGCTCAATATAGTGAAAACGAGACAGAAAATTTGGATGTGGCTGCTTGACACTGTGGTTCTTTTCCACCCGGCTGGGTTTACATGATCAATCTTGCCTTCCTCTGCTGCCTCGGGAGAGTGAGTTTGTATGGTCATATAACTGCATTTTGATACTCTCACTTTTCCCTTCGATGAGCTGATCTTTCATTGCATAAGTGATAGCTTATATAACTGCATTTTGATACTTTTTTGAAGACGAGAAAGAGTTAGCAAAAGCACTTTTCATCTTCGTCACTTCGGGATGGGGGGGGGTGCTACCCTATCTCTCGAGTAGTAAAAGTATGTGAAGCCTCCTACTACTAAAAAGAAGTATACTACTTCGTAAGGTGCCAGCCAGTTAGTTATACCCTTTCAATAAAGAAGTAAGAAAGTTCGACCTTTGTCGGCTAGCAAGTTTTGGTAACACAGGTATGGCTCCGTCCGAGGAGCGGTTATTGGGTAGGTAGTGAGTAGACCAATCGACGCTACTACCCCTCGCGAGTAGCAACTGATTGGAGCTCCGTTAAGGCAAGTCATGGCGATCCCATTGGCTTGGGGGGTTAAAACCTTAAGACTTTTCCTGTCCTTGATGACCAACCATAAGACTGAATTACCTGGGATGCCTGTGCCCATAAGAAATCGCGG